>NC_066582.1:268793933-269012966 GCF_024323335.1 Lathyrus oleraceus | reverse complement strand
TAAATTTGATTGTAATTGCTTCAACTACTATTAATTTGTACCATTGAAAATCCTCTACATTTCATGAATTAAATTACTTCGTCCCATGTTTGTATTTCATTTTTTGAGCCCATGAAAATTCACTTTTGTCATTTCCACAGCGTAACTTGAATCCTCTACATTTCATGAATTAAATTCCTTCATCATCTCTTTTTTCCATCATGTTTTTGTGCAATTTGTGTTGTTGGTATGAATTAGAGAGTGAGTTGACTAATCTTATTGTGATTGATCAAGCTCTTGATATCAATCAAGAACCAAGACTATTCATCTAGAAACTTGAGAGAACCCATTGTATGTTATTCATTCACCAAAATTGAATTACTTGACTAACACCTTGTAATTTCAGTTGTTGGTTGAGATTATCTGGCACTATTCATCATCTTCATCCTTAGTCTTTTTCCCTTTGATTGTGGACCTTCCTCTAAAGATGAGTGTTGACGGAGACTAGTGGTACACTAGGATATCTAGTGTTTTTATGTGAAGCTGGTTGTGTGTAACGGGGAGGGTATCGTTTCTTGAATGCAATTTGCTATTGATTTGTTATCTATCAAGAATAGAGTTTATAATATACTCCAAGGAAGACTTTGGCAAGATAGTATCAATGGTATGTAGGAAAATTTGGAAGTTTTCCTTCTTTGGTGGCGTTGAAGAAAGATTGCTCGCAGACAAATTTGGAAGTTGTCCAATATACGCTAAGTTAATGGAAATCTCTTAGAAAAGAAATCGGTGGGATCAGGGGGATCACCACACACAAATACTTGGATCAAGTTATTATGGATATCGAGGTTATTAGATAAGGATCTTGAGGGATTTTGTTTTTGTTAGCAGTTTAGTGCCTGCATCAATATGGGGAATTATCGTGTGATAGTTTGTTGTAATCAAAATATTGTAATCAAACTTATCATAAAATAGTGGAATACCTTCATTAGGTTCCGATGGAATCATTCATTAAAGAGTGCAGTAGGAAAATTAAGGATGAACACCGAGGTACTATATATCTCTGTGGATCTTTTCCTTTTCCATTTCTATTTTATTTTGCAAGCATCCATTCATATTTACTATTGAATTATTGTTTAATTCCATTGATTGTATGCCATATAGGTTAAACCGTGCTTATAGTGATTTAATGTATAAGCTTAGGTTTGTTGTGTATCAATCTTATGGAATCATCATGAAGCCAATTATGTTTTGTTAAGAACATCTAAGTAAAGTGTTTTTAAATCTCTTTGTCTAAAGCGAATTTGATTGTCTTGTAAGCGACTTGCACACTAGAAACAATCAACCTCATGGTAACCTCGCGCATTATTTCATGTGGCTTGATTCATTGAGATGCTTCCAAGCTCTCTTATTTTTGTGTTTTGCTTCTGGCTTTTTAAAATCTATGATTTCGCTTATGGGACCTAAAATGTTTTTGAAATTGTCTTAAGGGGAAATGGTATATTCAACCCCCCTCTAGACCTTTTTATATCCATTGTCACCCAATAGTTGCTTCATATATACTTCCTCTTCAAGATCACCATGTAAAAATGAATTTTTGATGTCAAGTTGATGAAGAGCCAATGTTGAATGGTTGCAATGGCAAGAAGAAGTCTAGTTGGTTCCATCTTAGCTACAGGCAAGAAATTATCATTATAATCCAACCCAAATATCTGAGTGTATCCTTTGGCTACCAAGCGAGCTTTAAATCAATCAATCTTACCATATTGACCAACCTTCACTGTACAAAGCCAGTGAAAACCTACCAAAGATTTCCCATGGGGAAGAGGAACCAATTCCCAGGTACCACTTCTTTGAACAACACACATCTCATCAATCATTTCTTCCTCCCTCCAAGATGAGATAATGCTTCACCTGGAACTTTAGGAATAGAAACGGAAGACAAAGAAGACAGGCAAGTATAATTCAAAGGGGAAATATGATGATAATGTAAATCAATATAATATTGAGAAGATTTTGTGTTTGACGTATACCTTTTCGAAAGTTAATCGAATGATCAAACTCAGGTTGCAGGATCATATTTGGTGATGGTGGGGGCGTCGGAGGAGATTTCTCAATGACCTCAGAGACAAGTACAACCCCAGGGACACGTATAACCTCAAGGACAGGTACAACAAACTTTGGGTGATGATACTGATATGTTTGAAGTGGTCGAGAAATGAGGGGGGGATCAACCGTAGGAATATCTAGTGGGTCAGGATCTATAGACTGATGGGTAACAATGGTAGACATGACATTAATAACTTCCGGAAAGGTGTGGGAGTACTTTCCTGAATGGGTTCTAGAGTTAAATGGCTGAAGTTGAAATATGGAATAGACACAAAGAAGGTAACATCGACCGATATGAGGTATCATTATAGAGTAGGTGAATAACAACGATAACCTTTTTGGGATTGATGACAACAAAAAAAACACACTTGAGTGATCGAGATGATAGTTTATCAAGTCCAAAAGAGAGATTGTGAATAAAACATGTAGACCTTAAGACACAAGGAGTAATTGGATGAAATGGGGAATGGGGAAAAAGAATTGAGTGAGGTATTTTATCGTTAAGGACAGATAAGGGCATGTGGTTTATAAGGTAGCATGTCATTAAAATAATATCCCCCCAGAACTGGAGCAAAATGTTACCATTGAGAAGTAGGGTCCGAGTGGTTTCTACGAGATGCATATTTTTGCGTTTGACTATCTTGATTTATTGAGGTGTATGAAGGCAAGATGTTTGGTGGAGTACACCATTGCTGGACATAAAAGTTTGAAATTGTTGGGATAAGTATTCACAAGTATTATCACTTCTTAAGGTACGAGTAGACACACCAAACTATGTTTTTATTTCTTTATAAAATTGTTCGAAAATAGAAAACAATTTAGATCTATTTTTCATTAAAAATAACCATGTGCAACGTGAAAAATCATCAATAAAGGTGACAAAATACATAGATTCAAGAGTAGAGACAATACGTGAGGGACCCCAAACATCAAAGTGAACTAAAGCAAAAGGGAACAAAACTTATTTATTGAATCGATTAGGAAATTGACTATGAGTGTGTTTCCCTAATTGACACGAGTCACAATGTAAATTAGTTACCTTTGATAAACTTGACACCAACTTCTATAGTTTGGGAAGACCGGGATGACCTTACTGAGCATGGATAGTGAGTGGATAATCTTTGGATGAGTATGTCTTAGATGACACTGAGATGTAATAAAGGCCTTGAGACTCACATCCAACACCAATCGTCCAACCCGAACTCCGATCTTGCAGGGTAACATTAATGTTAGTGAATGTGATAATGCAATCAAGAGAATGAGTTAAACTACTGATTGAGTAGGAGTATCTTTCTCAACATAAAACCCTCAATCTTAACCCGGGGCAGGGTAGTCGTCAGTTAGTTGGACTAGGCATTTAAACTTCAAAAAGAGGAGTGTCCTATTTGAGGATCAACCATACCATATCCCTCACGAGAGGTCGGAAATCACAAATCTGTAACGGTTGTCCCTTACCAACAGAGACACGAGGCAGTCAACCCCTTTAAATCAAGCGAACAAATGTCACACGATTTGTTCCATCAAAAAATCAGGAAATCAAAAAGAAAAAGAAAGAAAGTCCGCTAAGTCGAAAACTTGAAAACAAGTGACTTAGGAAAAAATTAGGGCATCCATATGGATTGCAAATCTGAATCAATCTAGCAAAAGTAGGGAATTAAAAAACGAGGAAGCAGAAAGAAGAGCCAAGAGAAAATCCTCAGCAAGAACAAATTTGTGTGGCCACAAACCAAACATGGGGAGGGTGAATGTAACTCCGAAAACCTTATAGGTTCCCTCTACCACTCCAAATACCTTTTGGAATAAGAATGCTTGTATCGAACTAGATGAACGTAGGACTAGAGAATATCAAGGAGAATGGGTGGGTTGGAATAGGTTTCGAGCCATAAATCCTTTTTTCTCAAACTGTGAACTAGACCATGTTACAACCTTCAAAATACCTAATTGAAGCGGGGTTTATTTCGAAAGCGTACTACATTCAGTAAATTATGTTAAACTGACTCCTAAATGATTTGCTTATCATTTGTGTTGGTATCGATATGGGACTCTCATTAGTCATTCATTCACTATATGTCATAATTCCAATGAACATAATTGAGTTTCAAAACTAGCATGAACATAAAATTAGATTTATTATTCTGAAATGAACAACTCTTACTTGTGAGTAAGCTTTTGACATCAAACAAGTTTCTACAGTTAACATGAATGAAGGAGCTTGATTATACCAAAAGTGAAGAATACCTAAGACTTTTTTTTAGCAGGGGCAAGCCACTTCGATTGGTCACATCAAAGTGCAAAATGCCTGAGAGTTCCATTGAGCAAGGGCAAGCCACTTCAGTTGATCACATCGAAAAGAAGAATGTTTGAAGACTCCATTGAGCAGAAAGACAAGTCACTTTAAGATTCAGTCAATTTGGGGCAGTCACGTAGAGAAACCTCTACAAGATTCAGTCTATCTTAAGTAATCACGTCGAGAAATCTCTTCAAGATTCAGTTAATCTGGGGAAGTCACGTCGAGATATCTCTACATGATTCAGTCTATCTGAGGTGGTCACGTCGAGATTCGACAAATCTCTCTGAAGATCAGTTAGTCAAGGGCATTCCCTCAAAGGTCATCTAGTCAGAGGAAAAGTCACTTCAAGGCTCGTACTGGGGCAGGCCATCCCACGAGCATAAGAAGTCAATCTCTCTAAGACGGTTAATCAGAGGTGTATAGTTCCAAGACATTGGGGCAAGTCAGATCGAGATAATCTATGACAAAATTTCTTCATTACTTGTGACTGAGGAAATCCATGCAGATACCCAATAGACTAGGGCAAGACTTTTCAAAGAGAGGAATTTCCTTTCCATGCTTTCAAAATCTTCTCAAATCAAGCATGGGGCATCAAAAGATCCAGCTTAAGTTCACTCTCCAGCAGTATAAGGACGTCGGGAAGTCATGTTAGACACATTCCTTAACCTTTCAACAGGAAGCCTTGTCACCAAGCGAATCTCTCTCAGTGTTCATACCACACCATATCCAAAACTAGGGCATCCATAGACCCTCAGGCCAATTGCATAAACTTGTCATGCATAATTCATATCATTCCATCCATGCACATCATCCAGCATAGCATGAAGTTATCTAACAAGAAAGAAGCAAGCCCAAAAATGTCTTGGCACATTCTCGAGCCCAATTATGTTGGCACCTTTCCAAAGCCCATTCCCACTGGCATTGTAAAAATAAATCAATTTTGTTTGGATCCTTGTAAAATTCCTAGTTGGCATCCCCGACAGGATCTTTCAGTCATTCCTCTTTACTTGCTCTTCGTAAGCCCCTTGCCTTCTGCATGGAGAAGATTTCATTGAGATAACTTTCTTTCTTGAGTTTATTTTGGTGCTTTGTGCATGGAATCACGTTTCCCCCTCGTTGCTTTTTGCACGAGAATTGCTTGTCTCTGTCAAGACTTTGCCTTTTGATTTGTTTTGAAATACCCAATATAGGTTTGGTGAATCCCGGGAAGGGTAGCCATGTTTCGAAAACTTCATCCCCTCCGTTGTGCCTGTGGGACACCTTGAGGTTTTCGTGCTTACAGCAAAATGCCCAATTGACATAGCCTTCCAAAGCCCAGTTCCTTCCTAGAAACCTCTTTCAAAGTCCAGTTCTTGTCTAGAAAACCTCTTTCAAAGCTCAGCTCCTGTCTAGAAAACCTATTTCAAAATCCAACTCATGTCTGACAAACCTTTTTCAAAGCCTAGTCCTTGTCTGGAAAACCTCCTTTCAATCCCAATTTCGTTGGCACCCCCTTCTTCAAAGCCCAACTCGTTTGGCATCCCTCAATTCCAAGAAGCCTGTTAGATATATCGTTAGTGTCTATCACTCTTTTTTTAATACTCGTATGTACTGATATCCCTTCGCTCGATAATGTCTATCATTTTTTTTCAATACTCGTCAATATTGATATCCCTTTTCTCCAACACTCGTATGATATCACTTTTTTCAATACCCGTCAATATTGATAACTCACTTATGTCTATCTTTTTTCAATACTCATTCGTATTGGTCACCAATCTTAGAGTTGATATTTGCTTCCACTTTATCCCGACCCCATAGTTGATGACAATTGTCGTATCTCCAACCTCAAAGTTGATACATATTTTGCTATCCATTACCTGAGAGTTGATGTCAGTTCTTACTCCAACCTCAGAGTTGTTGACAATATTTTTATACCCAACCTCGGAGTTGATGTCCATCTTTCCCCAACCTCAGAGTTAACAATAATCATATATACCTAGCCTCAGAGTTGTTGCCACTTTCTTACTTCCAGCCTCAGAGTTGTTGTCCATTTCTTATTTCCAGCCCTAAAGTTATTGCACCTTCCTTATTTCCGACCTCATAGTTGTTATCCCTATTCTTATTTCTGACCTCAGAGTTATTGTATGTTTCTCATTCCCAACCCCAAAGTTATTGTCCCTCTCTTATTCTCAACCTCACTGTTGATGTCTATCGGCCTTATGTCCAGCCTTAGAGTTGATGTCTATCGATCTCATGTCTAACCTTAGGGTCGTTATATCTTACCTTCAACCTTATAGTTAATATCATTATGCATATCCAACCTTCGAGTTGATGCTTATCTTTTCAATCCCAACCTCAGGGTTGATAATCTGTTTTTCCCAGCCTCGGAGTTGTTGTTTCTTATTCCTGCTTCCAACCTCAGAGTTGATGTCATCATTTTTTCCCAACCTCAGAGTTGATGTTTACTATTTTACTTCCAACCTTAGAATTGATGTCCAGCCATAGAGTTAAGTGTCTACTTTTTTCCAACTTTAGATTTGGTGTATTTTTTCTTATCCCCTAGCCCCAGAGTTGATTTCTATCAAACCTCAGAGTTGACGCCTAACATTTTATTCCTGACCTCAGAGTTGACGTTTATCCTGTTATACCCAACCTCAGAGTTGATATTGTCTCACCCCCAACCTCAGAGTTGATATTTACTTTTCATCCCAACCTCAGAGTTAATGCCCACATTTTCAATCTCAACCTTAGAGTTGATGTCTATCTAGCTTACCCCCAACCTCAGAGTTGACACCGACCATTTGTGTCTCCAACCTCAAAGTTGATGCCTACCTTTTCTGTACCCAACCTCAGGTTCGATCTTTATCTTCTATATGTCCAACCTCGGAGTTGATGCATATCCTTTTTTCTAGCCTCAGAGTTGATGCTTTTCTTCTTTGCCTCAGCCTCAGAGTTGATGTTTATCCTTTTTGCCCTAGCCTCAGAGTTGTTGTCTATATTTCCTTGCCCCAACCTCAGAGTTGACGCGTGTTCTGTATCCAACCTCAGATTTGATACCTATATGTTACTATCAACCTCAAAGTTGATAATTCGTTTTACCTCCAGCCTCAGAGTTGTCGTTTACCCCTTTTGCTATCACCATCCTCAAAGTTGCCATCTATCCTTTTTCTATCTTCAGCCTCAGAGTTGTCATTTATCCCTTTCGTATTTATACCCTCCGAGTTTATATATATCTTGGTGTCCCCAACCTTGAAGTTGACGTTTACTTCTTACCCCAACTTCAGAGTTGTTGTTTGTCAATCTCAGCCTCAGAGTTGATGTCTATCACTTTATCCCTAACCCCAAAGTTGATGTACTACCTATCCCGTTGTGTCAGACTTCAGAGTTGATACCGATCACTTGTGCTTCAGCCTCAGAGTTGATGTCTACCTTTTCTAACCATTACATTAATGCATTCCCAGCGGGCAATTTTTTTTGGATATTCTGGTATTTAATCCTCTCCTACCTTGAATGCCTGAAAGCCATTGTCATTCGTACATTCAGGTTCAAGATGATTAAATAGGGGCAATTGTCATACCCCAAAATTTGCCATACCTTTTTCTATTTTTATTTGGCTTACGTTAAAATCATATGCATACATGGTTCTCAATTGATTTAATTGGGTCATGCATTTAACATACCATTCATCATATTTTGCATAACACAATCATTAGGTCAAAATTCATTAATAGCGGATGTAATCGGTTTAATCGGATTTTCGAGACAAGTATTATTTGGTAATTATTCTGGTTTGTCTCTCGTATCACTGGTGGTGTGGAACATCTCTTTATTTGAGATTCATGGTTGTTAGAGGGAGTGATATATTTGTTATTTGATTCGATTGCTTGAGTTTAAGGAAGAAACCCAAAGTTGGAAATTCAAAGAATACTTCATTCATTCATGGAAATTCATGGTACAATGCTTATTACTTAAGATATAAGTTGAAAAAATGGATTACAAGGAAAGAGGCATCAACTTGGTAAAGTTGACTTTTTGGTCAATTGTTGACTTTTTTTGTCAACTGTTGATTTTCGGTCAACTTTTGATCACTGACTCGAGTTTGACCCCTAAATTTTCCTAGACCTACCCTATAATCATTTAATCAAAAGAATCATCATTTTTCATCAATAATCAAGAATTTCATGGTTATGTTAGATGTTACATGATGAAAGTTTCCAACAATTTTTCCTTCCATGAAACTTCATCCCCATGACTTTATCTTCACTTTTCGATGTCTCCTCGAGCCCATTCTTCCACCCCAATTCTCAATTTGCTGCAAAGAAGAAGATACACCAAATTGATCATAAATATCATGGATTGAAATCATCAAAAATTCATGAGGAAAATTCTGCACTTGGAAAATTCTGCACTTAGAAAATTATGTTTTCATCTTCCATGAAGCCTCATTCTCATGGCTTTATCTTCACTTTCTGATGCCGCCTCGAGCCATTATTCCACCATAATGCTCACTTTATTGCAAAGAAGAAGATACAACAAATTGATCATCAATATCATGGATTGAAATCATCCAAAATTCATCAAAAAGTCATGAGAAAAATTATGGACTTAGAAAAATTATGCACTTGGAAAATTTTGCATTATGACAATTGATTTTTCAATATTTTCCAACTTTGTTTCAAGCCATATTGTCGCATCTCGAAAAATACGATTCCTCGCGATGGTCGCGGAAAAAATTTATGTTCGAACAGAGTCGCCGCCGAACTTTATTTATCCGAATGAAGGAATAGGAAAATATCGATAAAACCTTTAAAAAATGGAATAATGGTCGTCGCAACCATATTCGGGTTCGGGAGTCGATTACGCAAGGGGAAGGTATTAGCATCCCTCACGTCCGTTGTACTCAATGGGAACCTCTCAATTCTAATTTGCGATTTGAGTGTTAATTTATGTTTGTTTGTTATCTTTAGGTTATAAAATATATTGAAAATAGAAATGGATGAGAACCTCAGAAAGGGAAAAGGGGAGGTTTTTTATTAGTGTGCTCGCCAAGATCTCGCAATCTCGTGCCTACGTATCCTTATGGTGCAATAAGGAAGTCAGAGCATTCGTAGTTCGGAGAACTACGATTGGTTGGTGTCTTTTATCGAACAGCTGTTTAGATCGCGTTCTAAAGGCTAAACATTGGCTTGTCTACTCTCGGAGGAGGCTTAAGCATTAGTTTGTTGTGCGCATCAGAAAGGATTAAATAGTGTTCTTTTTTAAAAGAGTTTTTATCACACAAGGGTGACAAATTGGATTAATATGTTTGACGTTTTGTTTGGTTGAGATGTGTTTTGTTGGATGACGATTACTCGGATAATCGAGTAAGACAACTCGTATCCTAATAATCGGGAAAAGGAATAGAAGACTCTAGACCGCTTTCTATTTCATCTGAGTATTTATGAAAATAAGGTTGTATATGGTTGACGTATTTTAGAATGAACGACAAGCACTTGAATGACTGAGTAAAATAACTCATATCCAAGCATTTGAGAAGAGGAGTTGAAAGCTCAAAACCATCTTTTTTTTCGTATAGTTCGTTAAGAAAATGATTTGATTAAGTTGTATGTTTATGGAGAAAATGACAATTATTCAACTGACCGAGTAAGAGAACTCGTATTCAACCAATTGAGGAGAGAAGTTGAAAACTCAAAGTCAACTCCCTTTTCATTTAGCTTAATGTGAAAATAATTTGATTTAATTGGGGTTTGGAAGTTTATAGAGGAACGACAATTATTTGACTAACCAAGTAAGAGAACTTGTATTCAAATAGTCGTGGAGAAAAAATTGAAGACTCAAAGTTATCTCCCTTTTGGTTTCTTATTATGAAAGGATTTGATTTATTTGTTCTCAAGTGGATTAGAAATGATGATTATTCGACTAACTGAGTAAAAGCATTCGTATTCAAATAGTCGAGGAGAGGAGTTGAAAACTCAAAACCATCTCCTTTTTCATTCCTAAATGAAATAGTATTTAATTGGGATTAAGTATTTTAATAAAGAATACTCGATGTTGGATCGAGGTTTCGAATTTATATTTTATGAATGAATTGAATTTATTTAGTGAGCAGTTCATCTAATCGATTAATTAAAATCGAATAGGTCTCATTGTAAGAAATCCCAAGAGTAAGCCATGTGAGGTTGATGGTGATGCTTTAAAAGCGGTCGACTTACAAAGGTGTTTGAAAATGGGCTCGACTCTGAATCGAGAAATATGTGATTTATTTTTAAATAATTTAATATAGCAATTAGAGTGATTATGGGATAAGGGTCAATATGAAAATATAACTCAAATCACGGTTCAAACGAACGTAGGAATTGCACAAGTGAATTTAATCAAGCATATTTAAGATAACATCTCAAACAAATTCTACAAATTGAAGCAATGATTAATTTTAAATTTATAAGTAAAGCATTTAAAATAAAAGTTGAGTAAATAAAATAAAAATATTATTATTTTTTATAGCAATAATATTCTAATATGTATTTTATATGTATATATAAGATATGAAATAAAATAAATAAATGAATAAGCAAAAAATAAAAAGGAAAATGGGCTTAAAGTGAGAAGCCCAAATTTGGGCGCACTACTGAATAATGTGGGGGGGTTTTATTGGCAAAAAAATGTCTTTGGGCCCAATTCGGAGGCCCAAAATCAAAGGGAGAGACGCTGAGCCCGGTCAACTTTGTTGACTTCCAACAAATGCTATTGACCGTCAGATCCATAGATCTGACTTGGTCAAGCGAAAGGGTGAAATATGATGGCAATGCACGGTAAGGAACTGTGGGGGAGTCCATACTGGATTGCCTGGTTGACCAAGGTCAACCCAGGCATGGCCTTCTAGGAGGAAGCCACTTGGCGCACATGCGCCCACTCCCAACGACCATTTAAAAATGGAAATGGAAGAGAAATAATCCATTTGCTCATTTTCTTTCTCTCTCTTCACTCAAAACCTCCTCTCACGCTCTGCAATCTCCGTCCCACGCCACGACCAACACCTACCGGAGAAGACGGTGGCGGCCGGCCAACCGTGGCGGCGCCGCCTTCTTCTCCGGCAACCCCCACTCCAAAACCTAAATTTCCAAACACAAACCCCACCTATTTTCGGTCGGAGAATCCAAATCTGGCCTCCCTTTCCCCTAAATCCGCCTTGTCACACCCCAATTTTGACCCTGAATCGCTGATTCAATACATTCATCATAGCTATTGCATGTCTACATAGCATACCATGCATTCCATACCCCATAGTGCCTAAAATATCAGTCGAAATAATTTTGAGATTTACAGACAAACTGGTTGAATCAATTATCAAATGTGTGTCAAAACAGCGGGCGAAAAATTTTCAAGATAGATCTTGCAGACGTCAATTTTATTAATCTACGGATCACGTAGTTTAACCTGGCGTGCTCGTTTTAATTTTCGACTACTTTTTCAGTTGCATTTCGGTTAGTCTGAGCCTTTTAATCGGCCAAAATTTATTTCAAAATTGGTTCAAACTTTGTATATTTCCGAGAAGTTTATTTTGTACTGATCATTTTGGTGCATTCAGTTTTCTTTTTCTAACATTTTTGCACTTGATTTTTTTAAATTTATTTTAATCCTTTTTATGTTTTTTTTCCAAAATATAAAAAATATTAAATAGAAGTAAATAAGCACTCTTTTTTATCCACTGAAAATATATATACTGTTTTTTTATTTACTATTAATTTATTTCTTTAGTTTTATTACTGTTATATTTTACTATTAACATGTCACTTTATTTTAATATTAATTAGTAATTAGTAATGTTATGTCTTTGTATTATTACCTTATCATTTTTTAAGTAAAATTTTAATAATAAGAAAAGAAAGGGTAAATTGGATTTTTAGCAAAACCTAAGGTTACAGTATAAAAGAGAATGTTGTGCAAAGAAATGAAACGGATCCATAACATACACAGCCGCCACTCCCATTGTCTCTCTTTCTCGTGGACAGATCATACACCACCTTCAATACTCACATCACTGATCACACTTGTAAAAACCACTTCATTACAACCTCATCCTGCTAGCTATTTTTCTCCAACCTTTCTTCACACCTTCATGTTCATAAGAAACTCACAAACAAAAACCTTCACAACTCCACATTCTTCTTCCATATAAGAACCATAAATATTCACTCTTCTCCTTCACTATACACAAACATAACACACTCCCTTACCTCATAATAAATCTCTTATTCAGTCTTATCTCTTTTTTTTTACTTTAATATTATGTATTTTAATTTGTTCACTACGCCAAAAATGACTTTTAACAGCGCGTCTTAGACAGCGCTTTTAAAAGAAAGCGCTGTCTAAGGTTAAAATTAAAATAAAACACGGAAAATGTTCCAAAAAAATAATGAAAGCGCTGTCTAAGGGGGGGTCTTAGACAGCGCTTTCTAAAAGCGCTGTCTAAGACCCCCCCTTAGACAGCGCTTTTAGAAAGCGCTTTTAAATATAGACCTTAGTCAGCGCTTTTGATAAAGCGCTGTCTAAAGTCTTTAAATTAAAAAAAAAATAAAACCAAAAGCGCTGTCTAAGGGGGGGTTTAGAAAGCGCTTTCGAAAAGCGTTGTCTAAGGCATACCTTAGAAAGCGCTTTCCACAAAAGCGCTGTCTAAGGTCTAATTAAAATAAAATTTCAGACTCCATTTCAATTTTCGTTCTCTGTTCTTTTGTTTTCCCTCCTGCGAACGTTGAAACCCTATCAGCGAAAACCATAACAGCGAACACGAATACACTTCCATTTTTCGGTTTCAATCATTGGAAGGATGGTTATACCTTATACGCTGTAACCGTTTTGGACTTCAGTTTTCGCGTAAGCGTTACTTCGTTCTCGATCATCACCTTCTTCGTAGCTTCAAATCCGTTCCCAATTCCGACGATCAGGTTCATCGCTTTTTTTTTTCAATTTCTTTTCGCCGATTATTTTATCAATTGAATCGGTTCGGTTGATAACGAAGTTAGAAATGTTACTGTATTGAGTTTGTTAGATTAGATTCTGTGAAACTGAAACTGAAACTGAAACGGAAACGGAAACGGAAACTTTCTTTTTCAGGATCCTGTTAGAAGTGCTATTATGGATTCGTGTATTCGTGTAATGGATAATGGAAGGGAGAGTATTAACAGAAAAGTATATGCTTACTTTAATCTTTCATTTTTTTCATTTTTGTTTTTTATAATAATTATTATTGGTTTTTGTGTTCAAATGGTTGCAGGCTTAATGTTTGTTTATCTGCGTGAATTTTTTAGGTGTTTTTCATTTTCACACTATATAACACTTCGAATCATAATGATCGATTAAAGGTGAGGTGACTATTAGAGTATTAGGTTTACATTGAAATATAGGTTGTTGTTAATTTGAAATTATGTTTCAATTTGGAATTACAAAACATGAGTGTTGTAGTTAGGAGCGAGCCGTCCTGAAGAAGCAGCGAGATGGATTCAATGCTTTCATGAAGCGTCTTTGAAGGTATATATGTTTATATAGTTTATGCATGAGCTGAGGCTTTTTTTTAGCTTGTGGTGGAACTGTTTGAATGATGGATGAAGCTATTGTTGTTAATATGTGCAGGGTGCCCCAGAAGATATAGGATGTTCCAAGAGGAAATGGCAGTCTTATAGGTATTTTTTATCTTTCCTTTAAATGATTTTTACTGCAACAAAAAGTTTTATGTTGACTGAGTTAATAAGCATTTGAAGCTGTCTTGAGCTATATTTTTTTGTTGTATTTGTTGCATGATCTTTTGTTTCTTTTTTGGTGCGATGCTTACAGCTTAAGTGGATCTTCCAGTAGAAATCACCAAAATTCTATAGACTGGACACTCTCTTCTTCTGATGTTATTGCCCCATCACCTTGGACAATCTTTGGCTGCCAAAATGGTAAAAAATTATTTCACAATTGCTGTTTTTTTATTCAAAAATAGTTTTTGTAAGTTCACATGATCAAAACCTAGCTAACACTTGCACTAATGTTTTTATGGGTGTAACGAAGGTTTACGACTATTCAAGGAAGCAAAAGATAGGGATTCTGGTGGGAAGGTTGGCAAAGTTTCTTTTCAGTAAAAGGTTGTTTATATTTAATTTAAAATGGAAACGACTAATTCTTGAATACCCTGTCCAATCTCCAGAAACGAGATGATCATCCCGCAATAATGGCTGTTGGTGTGGTAGATGGAACTTCAGAAGCCATTTTCCAGACTCTTATGGCACTTGGTCCTTCAAGATCCGAGTAAGTCCATTAACTGGATGTAGTCTTGCTCAATGGCACTGCTAGATTAACAAGCAAATGTTATTTTATGTCTTGGGATAATTTCATTTCTTTTATTATTGACGCGGGCTTTTAGTGTGTTATGTTACGGGGGGAGTTGGCTTTGCATATTGTAACTTTTTCTAACAGCAAATGTTAGTACGGAAGTTGAACCTCTGCCCTCCTTTTCACTCCAAGTCCAATGCTTTTGTCCATTCCCTGAAACCAACCCATCCATCTTATAACCCCTTGAGATGGTCAGAGTTACAATGTCACCGTATATTATATCTATGCAATTTTACTATATTATTTTTTTATGGGTAAATGATTATATTCCTGTACAAGAGATTGTTGGAAGTGTAAGAGCAAAACAAACTAAACCAAAGCTCTGAAGAAATGAAAATAATCCGAATAAACCTTACAGTCTTCTTATGCTCTATCTTGGAAAGCCATTGGCAAACGGTGTCCTTGCATTCCATCTAAGAACACCATTAGCCCATCATCATTTGCATAAAATAAAAGGACAGCATAATCGAACATCACCCAAGTTCCCTTCTCAGTTTAGTCCCCCCAAAATCTGCCGAATGATATGTCTAATAAAAAAGCTCTGGATTATATTAACAAGTCTACCATCAACCAAAACCAACATCAAGATCCTGTGGAACTTTTAACTGGACATTGATAAATGATCTTTTACTTTATGGTCAACAATCTTGCCCATAAACCAAGGTAAACATGAGTGCTTTGTTTGAAATAATAATGTGTAGGAATCTGGTATGTATACTTTTACATTTAACATTTCAATTAACTGCAAAGAGAAAGTTTAGTCATATATAGGTTATGTTATAGCAATGGATAGGTAAGCAGAACAATCATGCTGAAATTCTATAAACCATGGTTTTCAAGTGTTTTTTGCCTTGTTACAAACTCTTGGTTTGCAGATGGGATTTCTGTTTTTCCAAGGGGAGTGTAGTTGAGCACCTAGATGGTCACACCGACATTATTCACAAGCAGCTATATAGTGATTGGTTGCCTTGGTAAGACCCAATCCTTTAATGCTTATCATGTACCACCTAGTGTTTTGAGGTAGTACCTACTGGTATTTTTCTGGTAATAATTTTATTAGTTTCATATCATATTTTTTTACAGGGGAATGAAAGGAAGAGATCTGTTGCTGCGGCGTTATTGGAGGAGAGAAGATGATGGAACCTATGGTAGCAACAAATTGTAGAACAATGCATTTGTAAATACACTCTTATTCTGAATGGAAGTAACTAATTTGGTTTTCCTTGACACAGTTATTCTTTACCATTCCGTGTTTCACAAAAAGTGTCCTCACCAGAAAGGCTATGTCCGTGCCTGCCTTAAAAGTAATGTATGCTGAAACTGTAGAAATAGTAAACATTTTTATTTCCTTCTATTAGCTGGTCTCATACTACCTAGAAAATAAATTTAATACTATTGCAATCATGATGTTGCTGCTTTCATTCATTTTCATTCTGAACTTTAAGATTAGTTTGCCAATTCTTGAATCATTTTCCTTCACTTAATCGCTATTGTCATCATATTATCCAATTTATCTATATTTCAGGATTTCCAAATTATGTATTTGACATATATAAAATGTGATAATTGTCTGTCAAAATCTGGTTGAAAACAGGTAGAAATTCTGGTTTATAAACCTGGAAAAAATGTGGTTTAAAACAAAAGCTTCAAAAAATTTCGTATACCTTAGACAGCGCTTTTGTAAAAAGCGCTGTCTAAGGGGGGGATTAGAAAGCGCTTTAGGCAAAAGCGCTGTCTAAGGGGGGGGGGGGGGGGGGGGGGGGGGGGGGGGGGGGGCTTAGACAGCGCTTTTTGAAAAGCGTTGTCTAAGGTATACCTAAAAAAATTAAAATAGGAGGGTCTTAGAAAGCGCTTTTGGCCAAAGCGCTGTCTAAGGGGGTGGGGCTTAGACAGCGCTTTTCAAAAGCGCTGTCTAAGATATACCTAAAAAATTTAAAATAAGAGGGTTCTATAAAGCACTTTTGGTCAAAGCGCTGTCTAGGGGGGGGGGGGGGGGGGCTTAGACAGCGCTTTTAAGATTTAAAAAAGCGCTATCTAAACCTTTAGCAGCGGAGGTTTAGACAGCGCTTTAAAGCGCTGTCTAAGGATAAAAAAAAGCGCTGTCTAAGGTCTTGTTTGTTGTAGTGGTTGGATATACATTATTTGCTTTTGTCTTGAAATTCTAATATTTTACTTGCTTTTGTTACTCATTATCTCTTTATTTTTATATATTCTTACGTTTCCATTTTTAATATATTTTATTTTTTTAGTTCTATATACCATATTAATACTCTTTTTTTTTTTTAGTTTTATAATAAACTAATTACTTTTAGTATTACAGATACTACATTCAGTTTTATACTACTAGTTTAGTTTAATATATATATTTGATGTTACTGTTTATATTTTAATATGTACCTACTTTATATAAGTTTAATATATGTACATGCCGTGCCGTTTCATTTTCGTTGTTTATACTAGTTAAAGTTTAATATATATACTATTATTTTTTTTAGCTTTAATATATACTTCTATTATTTTTTTTAGCTTTAATATATACTTCTACTATTTTTTTTTAGTTTAGATATATTGTAGTTAATATATACTTATATTTGTTTAGTTATAATCTTTTTTCAGTTATATGTCACTTCTTTTTTTAGTTTTATATATATTTATAGTGTGTTAATATTTGTTTTCATATTTTGTTTTTTAACTCTATTTCGATTATATAGTAATGCAAATTTATTATAGACAACATTTGTGTCTGTTGTGTTAGTTTTCTGTTTTTTTTTCAATTACTTTGAGTTAATATAAAATTTGTGCTACTGCTATAATAATATTTTGGTTGTCGTTGTCTTTTATTGTATTGCGATCTCGAAGTTAAAATTCAATTTGACTATCGAAAATCGTTTAGATGCATAAATTTTAATGCTCAACTTCTTGTAGAGTGACTCATATAGGAGTCCACTTTAAGTTAGCTTAGAGCTAAATTCAGTTGCTTTTTCGATTTCGGTTTATTCCAGTCCCTCGGCTTACTCTTGGGCCTTCTTACAATGAGCTTTTAAGCAATACCAACATAATTTTCAATAATTTCAAACTTTTGTACATTAATCATTATTAATCAAACTTCTTTTCTCAATAAAACGTGAAGAAAAAGATTATCCTGGATGGAATATCCAGTTATAATCCCGAATATTAGGCTCAAGCTGTAAGAGCTTGCAAGCCGTAAATATTCGTCTTCTCTTCCACACTCCAATATTCAAATCTTTTTCTAAGTAAAATGTGAAGAAAAAGATTATCGTGGATGGAATATCCAGTTATAATCCCGAATATTGGACTCAAGCTGTAAGAGCTTGTAAGCCATAAATATTCGTCTTCTCTCAAAACACCTGTAAATATCTCAAACCATCTTCTTAATAAAATTTGAAGAAAAAGATTATCCTGGATGAAATATCCAATCATAATCCCGAATATTAGGCTCAAGCTGTAAGAGTTTGCAAGCCATAGATATTCGTCTTCCCTCCAAAACATCCGTAAATGTTCGAATCATTTTCTTAATAAAATGGGAAAGAAACAGACTGCCTGGGTGGAATGTCCAGACATAGTCCCGAGTATTAGACCCAAGCCGTAGGAGCTTGCAAGTCACAAGTATTAGTCTTTCAAACTCCAAAATACTTAACTCCGATCTTAACCTCTTTCAATAAAGATGGAAATGGAACATGGTGTATACCGTGCACTCCTGAGAATAAGATTCGAGGCGAATGCCTCGCCTATCTTAACTCTCGTCATCGTCAAAAATTGTCAATGCGGTTTCTTCAAACCCTTTCTCAATCAAACCTAAAAATACTTAATCTTTATTAAACACTTTTGCCAATAAAGATAGAAATGGAACATGGTGTATACCGTGCACTCCTGAAACTGGGATTCGAGATGGATATCTCGCGCATCCAAGTTCTCGTCATCACTTAAAATAAATCCAACCAATCAAACTCTTTCTCGCCGCCGTGCGACTAATCAAAGAACCTTTTTCATAAATGAAAGATATATTGTCTTAAGGTGACGCAAAACAATGTTTCGGCCACGACTGTTGAGTCGAGATAAGTGACACTTTTCCGAATGTAGATTTATAAATCCGCTCGATGTGTGGTATGCGTCCACTCCTCATCTGTTTTGGGTAAAACAATGTTTTCGTCGATTAATACCGTATAGCTTTCGCTAAAATCGACCAACAAACAAACATTTTTCTACCCAGAACTACGTAAGCCTTGATTTCTCTTTTGAGATACGTAGGAGCAAGATTTATAAATCTTGTCAGGCCCACTAATAAAAAACTTAGGTTTAGCCCTTCGTCAAAAATCCAAAAACATTCTCTTCTCATCCTTTCTTTCTTTCTCACCTAATAATTCGAAAAGCCTAACATTTCAACTAACACTAACGCACACAACTAACCTAATGGTTCCCGTTGAGTATAACGGACGTGAGGGGTGCTAATACCTTCCCCTTGCGTAATCGACTTCCGAACCCTGATATTGGTTACGATGACCATACCTTATCCTTTCTTTTAGAGGTTTTATCGATATTTCCCTTTCCCATTTTTGGGAATAAATAAAGTTCGGTGGCGACTCTGTTCAGTTCATCATTGCGAGCGTGCGATTGCGCTTCGCTTAAGGTCGTATCCCCATTTTTTCGAGGTGCGACAGATGGCGACTCTGCTGGGGACAACAATCCCTTTGTGAGTCAAGCCTAGTTAGGACGTTTGTGTGCCTTTGTTTATTTACTTGTGTGGCTTTTGTTTATTTCTTTTGTTATCTTTATTGTCATATTGATATAATCTGTTGTATTGGTTCGATATGCTTTGGTACTTGGAGATACTCTGATTGCGAACCTTGTGGGAAATACTTTTTACCCGAGTCTCGAGTAAAAACATAAGATAGGACGAGGTTGAGTAGTGCGGGTCCACAAGATGTATTTCTCGTTGGATCGGTACGAGAACCTTACTTAGAATAGATCTTGAGAGGATGTTGTCGCTCGGCAAGTAAGTTGCCGTAAGCTTCGATGTTTTCTTTAGGATCCATGACTCTGAGAACCATTTGTAGAACCTTAGTTCTTTGTCCAACTAGGAAAGATGGTTGCGTAGTGTGGGTCTGCGAGATGAATTTCTCGTTGGATAGATGCCAAAACCTCACTTAGAGTAGATTCTTTGGATGGAGTTGATGCCCGACAAGTAAGTTACCGCAGGTAGCAAACAGTCTAATGGATCCATGACTCTAGGAACCTTTGTAACCCTAGATCATACCCGGTGAGAACCTATTCTTGGAGAGCAATCTGATTCATCAGTACCTCAGACTTTTGAACACGTGTATTGAGGAAAAAAACAAATATGCATGGCTTGCATTGCATTCATTAATATATCATTGCATCTGCATCTCATCATAACGCATGTCATTTTCCAGACAAAATACAAAAAAAAACGCATCCATCCTTTGTCCGTCATCAGCAAAGTGATTCTCAACACACGTTTAGAACAAAGAACCATGTCTCAGGAGATGATGGACGAGCTAAGGAAAAGCCAAGAAGCACTGAAAGAGGAACTTAATCTTTTGAAGAGCCAAATGAGATGGGTATTGGAAACCCTGCAAGTCTTGTTGAGAAAAGAGGGTCACCCAATATACACTGCTGCAACAAAGAGAGCTACTACTCCGCATCCATCTAGTGTTACCTCAAGTCAAGGGAAATTCCATGTGGAAGCTCCTCGTCTACCGGCATATGGCCCTCCCTCAAGACGTCATCATCAACATCCTCTGGCTATTCCTCCTCAAAATCACCGAAGTCAGGTTCAGAACAAAAATCAGAATCAGAACAAGAGGAACAAAAATCACAATGACCCAATTCCGGTGCCATATAGCAAGCTCTACCCACAGCTGATCCAGAATGCTTTGGTGACCCCTCGAGCTCTCACACCTACGTCACCATACCTATCATGGTACAATCCAAATGCAACATGTGAATTCCATAAAGGAGCGTTGGGACATGACCTGGATTCTTGCTTAGCGCTGAAAGTCTTGGTGCGGGAGTTGATTAACAAAAAGAGCTTAATCTTTGAAGAAGATCACCCGAAGGTCAAGTGCGAATACCATACTGGAACAATGGGGCACTCCATCAAGGAATGCAAGAGTTTTAAGCTCAAGCTGCAAAGATTGATTGACATAACGTCACCAACACTCAAGGAGGAAGGCTCAGGTACATATATCTTGATTTCTGGGCCAGGTAATGAGATAGGGAAAGGACCCTTGAAACCCCTCAAGGTTTTGTACCACAAGGAAGATGTCAGGGATGTGGCTAATGAGCTATCATTGTTTCCTGGTAAGAGCATTGAGATACCGCCTTGGATTTCCAATGTCACGACCCATACCAATAAAAGAAAAGGAGAAGTGAGTAGTGGATCCAAGAAGGTTGCGTTCAACGATGAGAATGAAGGAAAAGAATTTGAAGATCATCATGCCAATGTTAAAAAGCTTGTTGATCCCAACCTTCAAGTTTGAAGAAGTCAATTCCCTAGAGCTGGCAATCATTTGGCTGTTTCAGCATTTCTTTTGTAGTTTCCTTGCATGTTGATTGTTAATTGCTTTTAAGCATTGTTGCTTTCTTTGAATTGGTATGATTAATGAAATGTTTATGCATCTTTTGAATTGACCCATTCGTATTCACTCATTTTTCCTTTACGTTAAAAACAAAAATACTCCTCTCATTCACTTTTGTTTATCAAACCGTTGTGTTAACAAAGATTGGAAGGAGGATGATGAAAACGAAACACCTGAAATTGTTGTGGTATGCTTTTGAGTAAAACCTTGTCGACGATGTAAGGCATTGTTTCAAATCCCCAAACACTGAAGAGATAAGGAGTTAATCCCTAGTCAACCACTTTGAGCCTAGAAGTTGGTGTTTAATTTGGATCTAAAACCCTTAATCTTAACCTGAGGCAGGGTAGTTATTTTCAGATAGTTTGATCGTGCATTCGATCTTTCAAAAATCGTCCATATGTACATCCTCCAATTAGGTTCAACCACATGTTATCCTTCGCGCACATGTTGAGGTGTCGAAGAAGTTGAGAAAAGCTAAAATTAGTGTTGGTTGATCCTTATCCACCGATAATATGGAAGTCGACACCTTTTAAAAAAAAGATTGAAAAAAGCTCGCTAAGTCAAATACCACAAAATGACTTAGGCAAAAGTTAGAGCATCCCGATGGACCGAAAGCTTCAAAGAAGCGGTCCAGGCAAAATCAGGGATAAGGAAAATCAATCAAAAGAGGTCACTAAATCCTCAACAAAAATAAAATAAGGTGACTGGCATTCAAGGAAATCTATCTTGAACCCTCATCTTTACCAGAAATTATGCTAGCATGATTCATTAATCCTCCAAAAGGATCCCATTGGCTAAGTTGTGGTTGTCAAGCTTGATAGAATTCTCCTTTGATAACATCTATCATAAAATATTTGGTTGAGTTCTCGGTGTTGAGGAATCATGATCTCCATAAATAGTCTTTACAAACTCCCTGTCCACTCAAGTGTCAGCATTCTCATACCATGATCATTCATATATCATGCATAAAAAAAATCCAAATCATGCATAGCCGAAATGTACTTCGTGCTCATTTTGCATTGACCTAGGTCTTGTTGTTGATCCTATACCCTTTGACCTCTAATTCCAGTTTGTCTTTGGTACCCTTAAGCTAACATCCGGTTTTCGCAGTCATTTTCAAGTCCAATTGTTGTTGGCACCAATTTGTTAAATGCTGGTTGTAATCCATTGCTTTCGGTCAAAGTCCAATTGTTGTTGGAAAAATCTGTTAAAAGCTGGTTATAACCCATTGCTTACAGTCAAAGTCCAATTGTTGTTGGCACTTATCCGTTAAAGGTTGGTTGTAATCCCTTACTTATGGTTAAAAGTCCAATTGTTGTTGAGCTTTATTCAGGTCATATATGAACCTGTTGTTGAACTTTATTCCATTATCAGGTCATATATGAACCTATTGTTCAGTGCTATTCAGGTCATATATGAACCTGTTGTTGAACTTTATTCCATTATCAGGTCATATATGAACCTGTTGTTCAGTGCTATTCAGGTCATATATGAACCTGTTGTTGAACTTTATTCCATTATCAGGTCATATATGAACCTGTTGTTCAGTGTTATTCAGGTCATATATGAACCTGTTGTTGAACTTTATTCCATTATCAGGTCATATATGAACCTGTTGTTCAGTGCTATTCAGGTCATATATGAACCTGTTGTTGAGCCTTATTCCATTGTCAGGTCATATATGAACATGTTGTTGAGCTTTATTCAGGTCATATATGAACCTGTTGTTGAGCTTTATTCCAGTGTCAGGTCATGTATGAACCTGTTCTGAAGAGTCTTTCTCTATGATTGTTTCAGTGTTGTTAGGTCATATATGAACCTGCTGTTGAGCTTTCATTCCAGTATTACCAGGTCATATATGAACCTGTTGATACACTCTTCTTGAATTTTTCCGAGTTTGTTAGGTCATATCTGAACCTGCTGTTAGAACTTCTTGATATTCCCCAGCATTGTCAGGTCATATATGAACCTATTGTTGTGTTTCATTCCAGTATTACCAGGTCATATATGAACCTGTTGATACACTCTTCTTGAATTTTTCCGAGTTTGTTAGGTCATATCTGAACCTGCTGTCAGAACTTCTTGATATTCCCCAGCATTGTCAGGTCATATATGAACCTGTTGTTGTGTTTCATTCCAGTATTACCAGGTCATATATGAACCTGTTGATACACTCTTCTTGAATTTTTCCGAGTTTGTTAGGTCATATCTGAACCTGCTGTCAGAACTTCTTGATATTCTCCAGCATTGTCAGGTCATATATGAACCTGTTGTGGTGTTTTATCCCAGTATTGCCAGGTCATATATGAACCTGTTGTAGCATTTTTTTCCTTATTCGGGTTTAGTAAGTCATATATGAACTTACTACCGAAATCTCTTGTATTCTAAGTATCGTTTATCAAATTTCACTTTGAGTACTCCCTAGTGTGTGTCTGATTCTCCAGCAGGATTGTTT
Organism: Lathyrus oleraceus; assembly: GCF_024323335.1. Classification (NCBI taxonomy): domain Eukaryota; kingdom Viridiplantae; phylum Streptophyta; class Magnoliopsida; order Fabales; family Fabaceae; genus Lathyrus; species Lathyrus oleraceus. Next base: position 268,989,163 of record NC_066582.1, on the reverse strand, counting down.
TCCCTAGAGAGTTGGTTTTTACCATTTGTCTGTCTCCCTGTGGACCATCAGCATCCTCCACAAATCTTTGTTTCATTTTGTATCTATCATAAAGCATCATGCTAGAATTTATCTTATGTCTGATCATATCCCTAGCAAATCTAATAAAAAGAGTCATTCATTCCGGCATTCATCTCATATCATATCCTATCATTTGCATTTCAGGATCAAAATCTGGGTCTTCTTATTATTTAACTATCTCCCACTATGATCATATGAAGAGTGTAATGCTTCATATTCTCTAGTTGAAGATACTTAAATAGGGGCAACTGTCACACCCCAATTTTGACCCTGAATCGCTGATTCAATACATTCATCATAGCTATTGCATGTCTACATAGCATACCATGCATTGCATACCCCATAGTGCCTAAAATATCAGTCGAAATAATTTTGGGATTTACACACAAGCTGGTTGAATCAAATATCAAATGTGTGTCAAAACAGCGGGCGAAAAATTTTCAAGATCGATCTTGCAGACGTCAATTTTATTAATCTACGGGATCACGTAGTTTAACCTGGCGTGCTCGCTTTAATTTTCGACTACTTTTTCAGTTACATTTCGGTTAGTCTGAGCCTTTTAACCGGCCAAAATTTATTTCAAAATTGGTTCAAACTTTGTATATTTCTGAGAAGTTTATTTTGTACTGATCATTTTGGTGCATTCAGTTTTCTTTTTGTAACATTTTTGCACTTGATTTTTTTAAATTTATTTTAATCCTTTTATGTTTTTTTTCCAAAATATAAAAAATATTAAATAGAAGTAAATAAGCACTCTTTTTTATCCACTGAAAATATATATATTGTTTTTTTATTTACTATTAATTTATTTCTTTAGTTTTATTACTGTTATATTTTACTATTAACATGTCACTTTATTTTAATATTAATTAGTAATTAGTAATGTTATGTCTTTGTATTATTACCTTATCATTTTTTAAGTAAAATTTTAATAATAAGAAAAGAAAGGGTAAATTGGATTTTTAGCAAAACCTAAGGTTACAGTATAAAAGAGAATGTTGTGCAAAGAAATGAAACGGATCCATAACATACACAGCCGCCACTCCCATTGTCTCTCTTTCTCGTGGACAGATCATACACCACCTTCAATACTCACATCACTGATCACACTTGTAAAAACCACTTCATTACAACCTCATCCTGCTAGCTATTTTTCTCCAACCTTTCTTCACACCTTCATGTTCATAAGAAACTCACAAACAAAAACCTTCACAACTCCACATTCTTCTTCCATGTAAGAACCATAAATATTCACTCTTCTCCTTCACTATACAAAAACATAACACACTCCCTTACCTCATAATAAATCTCTTATTCAGTCTTATCTCTTTTTTTTACTTTAATATTATGTATTTTAATTTGTTGGATATACATTGTTTGCTTTTGTCTTGAAATTCTAATATTTTACTTGCTTTTGTTACTCATTATCTCTTTATTTTTATATATTCTTACGTTTCCATTTTTAATTATATTTTATTTTTTTAGTTCTATATACCATATTAATACTCTTTTTTTTTAGTTTTATAATAAACTAATTAATTTTAGTATTACAGATACTACATTCAGTTTTATACTACTAGTTTAGTTTAATATATATATTTGATGTTACTGTTTATATTTTAATATGTACCTACTTTATATAAGTTTAATATATGTACATGCCGTGCCGTTTCATTTTCGTTGTTTATACTAGTTAAAGTTTAATATATATACTATTATTTTTTTAGCTTTAATATATACTTCTACTATTGTTTTTAGTTTAGATATATTGTAGTTAATATATACTTATATTTGTTTATTTGTTTAGTTATAATCTTTTTTCAGTTACATGTCACTTCTTTTTTTAGTTTTATATATATTTATAGTGTGTTAATATTTGTTTTCATATTTTGTTTTTTAACTCTATTTCGATTATATAGTAATGCAAATTTATTATAGACAATATTTGTGTCTGTTGTGTTAGTTTTTTGTTTTTTTTTCAATTACTTTGAGTTAATATAAAATTTGTGCTACTGCTATAATAATATTTTGGTTGTCGTTGCCTTTTATTGTGTTGCGATCTTGAAGTTAAAATTCAATTTGACTATCGAAAATCGTTTAGATGCATAAATTTTAGTGCTCAACTTCTTGTAGAGTGACTCATATAGGAGTCCACTTTAAGTTAGCTTAGAGCTAAATTCAGTTGCTTTTTCGATTTCGGTTTATTCCAGTCCCTCGGCTTACTCTTGGGCCTTCTTACAATGAGCTTTTAAGCAATACCAACATAATTTTCAATACTTTCAAACTTTTGTACATTAATCATCATTAATCAAACTTCTTTTCTCAATAAAACGTGAAGAAAAAGATTATCCTGGATGGAATATCCAGTTATAATCCCGAATATTAGGCTCAAGCTGTAAGAGCTTGCAAGCCGTAAATATTCGTCTTCTCTTCCACACTCCAATATTCAAATCTTTTTCTAAGTAAAATGTGAAGAAAAAGATTATCGTGGATGGAATATCCAGTTATAATCCTGAATATTGGGCTCAAGCTGTAAGAGCTTGTAAGCCATAAATATTCGTCTTCTCTCCAAAACACCTGTAAATATCTCAAACCGTCTTCTTAATAAAATTTGAAGAAAAAGATTATCCTGGATGGAATATCCAATCATAATCCTGAATATTAGGCTCAAGCTGTAAGAGTTTGCAAGCCATAGATATTCGTCTTCCCTCCAAAACATCTGTAAATGTTCGAATCATTTTCTTAATAAAATGGGAAAGAAACAGACTGCCTGGGTGGAATGTCCAGACGTGGTCCCGAGTATTAGACCCAAGCCGTAGGAGCTTGCAAGTCACAAGTATTCGTCTTTCAAACTCCAAAATACTTAATTCCGATCTTAACCTCTTTCAATAAAGATGGAAATGGAACATGGTGTATACCGTGCACTCCTGAGAATAAGATTCTAGGCGGATGCCTCGCCTATCTTAACTCTCGCCATCGTCTAAAATTGTCAATGCGGTTTCTTCAAACCCTTTCTCAATCAAACCTAAAAATACTTAATCTTTATTAAACACTTTTGCCAATAAAGATAGAAATGGAACATGGTGTATACCGTGCACTCCTGAAACTGGGATTCGAGATGGATATCTCGCGCATCCAAGTTCTCGTCATCACTTAAAATAAATCCAACCAATCAAACTCTTTCTCGCCGCCGTGCGGCTAATCAAAGAACCTTTTTCATAAATGAAAGATATATTGTCTTAAGGTGACGCAAAACAATGTTTCGGCCACGACTGTTGAGTCGAGATAAGTGACGCTTTTCCGAATGTAGATTTATAAATCCGTTCGATGTGTGGTATGCGTCCACTCCTCATCTATTTTGGGTAAAACAATGTTTTCGTCGATTAATACAGTATAGTTTTCGCTAAAATCGACCAACAAACAAACATTTTTCTACCCAAAACTACGTAAGCCTTGATTTCTCTTTTGAGATACGTAGGAGCAGGATTTATAAATCTTGTCAGGCCCACTAATAAAAAACTTAGGTTTAGCCCTTCGTCAAAAATCCAAAAACATTCTCTTCTCATCCTTTCTTTCTTTCCCACCTAATAATTCGAAAAGCCTAACATTTCAACTAACACTAACGCACACAACTAACCTAATGGTTCCCGTTGAGTACAACGGACGTGAGGGGTGCTAATACCTTCCCCTTGCGTAATCGACTCCCAAACCTTGATATTGGTTGCGATGACCATATCTTATCCTTTCTTTTAGAGGTTTTATCGATATTTCCCTTTCCCATTTTTGGGAATAAATAAAGTTCGGTGGCAACTCTGTTCAGTCCATCATTGCGAGCGTGCGATTGCGCTTCGCTTAAGGTCGTATCCCCATTTTTTCGAGGTGCGACAGATGGCGACTCTGCTGGGGACAACAATCCCTAAGTGAGTCAAGCCTAGTTAGGACGTTTGTGTGCCTTTGTTTATTTACTTGTGTGGCTTTTGTTTATTTCTTTTGTTATCTTTATTGTCGTATTGATATAATCTGTTGTATTGGTTCGATATGCTTTGGTACTTGGAGATACTCTGATTGCGAACCTTGTGGGAAATACTTTTTACCCGAGTCTCGAGTAAAAACATAAGATAAGACGAGGTTGAGTAGTGCGGGTCCGTGAGATGTATTTCTCGTTGGGTCGGTACGAGAACCTTACTTAGAGTAGATTCTTGAGAGGATGTTGTCGCTCGACAAGTAAGTTGCCGTAAGCTTCGATGTTTTCTTTAGGATCCATGACTCTAAGAACCATTTGTAGAACCTTAGTTCTTTGTCCAACTAGGAAAGATGGTTGCGTAGTGTGGGTCTGCGAGATGAATTTCTCGTTGGATAGATGCCAAAACCTCACTTAGAGTAGATTCTTTGGATGGAGTTGATGCCCGACAAGTAAGTTACCGCAGGTAGCAAACAGTCTAATGGATCCATGACTCTAGGAACCTTTGTAACCCTAGATCATACCCGGTGAGAACCTATTCTTGGAGAGCAATCTGATTCATCAGTACCTCAGACTTTTGAACCCGTGTATTGAGGAGAAAAAAACAAATATGCATGGCTTGCATTGCATTCATTCACATTTCATTGCATCGACATCTCATCATAACGCATGTCATTTTCCAGACAAAATACAAAAAAAAAACTCATATCCTTTGTCCGTGATCAGCAAAGTGATTCTCAACACGCGTTTAGAACAAAGAACCATGTCTCAGGAGATGATGGACGAGCTAAGGAAAAGCCAAGAAGCACTGAAAAAGGAACTTAATCTTTTGAAGAGCCAAATGAGATGGGTCTTGGAAACCCTGTAAGTCTTGTTGAGAAAAGAGGGTCACCCAATATACACTGCTGCAACAAAGAGAGCTACTACTCCGCATCCATCTAGTGTTACCTCAAGTCAAGGGAAATTCCATGTGGAAGCTCCTCGTCTACCGGCATATGGCCCTCCCTCAAGACGTCATCATCAACATCCTCTGGCTATTCCTCCTCAAAATCACCGAAGTCAGGTTCAGAACAAAAATCAGAATCAGAACAAGAGGAACAAAAATCACAATGACCCAATTCCGGTGCCATATAGCAAGCTCTACCCACAGCTGATCCAGAATGCTTTGGTGACCCCTCGAGCTCTCACACCTACGTCACCATACCTGTCATGGTACAATCCAAATGCAACATGTGAATTCCATAAAGGAGCGTTGGGACATGGCTTGGATTCTTGCTTAGCGCTGAAAGTCTTGGTGCGAGAGTTGATTAACAAAAAGAGCTTAATCTTTGAAGAAGATCACCCGAAGGTCAAGTGTGAATACCATACTGGAACAATGGGGCACTCCATCGAGGAATGCAAGAGTTTTAAGCTCAAGCTGCAAAGATTGATTGACATAACGTCACCAACACTCAAGGAGGAAGGCTCAGGTACATATATCTTGATTTCTAGGCCAGGTAATGAGAAAGGGAAAGGAACCTTGAAACCCCTCAAGGTTTTGTACCACAAGGAAGATGTCAGGGATGTGGCTAATGAGCTATCATTGTTTCCTGGTAAGAGCATTGAGATACCGCCTTGGATTTCCAATGTCACGACCCATACCAATAAAAGAAAAGGAGAAGTGAGTAGTGGATCCAAGAAGGTTGCGTTCAACGATGAGAATGAAGGAAAAGAATTTGAAGATCATCATGCCAATGTCAAAAAGCTTGTTGATCCCAACCTTCAAGTTTGAAGAAGTCAATTCCCTATAGCTGGCAACCATTTGGTTGTTTCAGCATTTCTTTTGTAGTTTCCTTGCATGTTGATTGTTAATTGCTTTTAAGCATTGTTGCTTTCTTTGAATTGGTATGATTAATGAAATGTGTATGCATCTTTTGAATTGACCCATTCGTATTCACTCATTTTTCCTTTACGTTAAAAACAAAAATACTCCTCTCATTCACTTTTGCTTATCAAACCGTTGTGTTAACAAAGATTGGAAGGAGGATGATGAAAATGAAACACCTGAAATTGTTGTGGTATGCTTTTGAGTAAAACCTTGTCGATGATGTAAGGCATTATTTCAAATCCCCAAACACTGAAGAGATAAGGAGTTAATCCCTAGTCAACCACTTTGAGCCTAGAAGTTGGTGTTTATTTTGGATCTAAAACCCTTAATCTTAACCTGGGGCAGGGTAGTTATGTTCAGATAGTTTGATCGTGCATTCGATCTTTCAAAAATCGTCCATATGTACATCCTCCAATTAGGTTCAACCACATGTTATCCTTCGCGCACATGTTGAGGTGTGGAAGAAGTTGAGAAAAGCTAAAATTAGTGTTGGTTGATCCTTATCCACCGATAATATGGCAGTCGACACCTTTTAAAAAAAGATTGAAAAATGCTCGCTAAGTCAAATACCACAAAATGACTTAGGCAAAAGTTAGGGCATCCCGATGGACCGAAAGCTTCAAAGAAGCGGTCCAGGCAAAATCAGGGATAAGGAAAATCAATCAAAAGAGGTCACTAAATCCTCAACAAAAACAAAATAAGGTGACTGTCATTCAAGGAAATCTATCTTGAACCCTCGTCTTTACCATCACACCTTCGAACCCTCCTAGAAGTCGAATGCGTGTATCGAATTAGCTGAACGTAGGATCTGGAGATCATCAAGAAGAAGGGGTGGGTAAAAATAAGTTTTGAGCCTTATATCCTTTTGTTTCAAAAAACCGTGAACCAGGCCATGTTACAACCCTTAAAACTCCTAATTGAGACAGGGTTTATTTTGAAAGCATACTATAACAAGGTTGTGTTAACTTGACTCCAAACGATTTTTGTTAATCATTTAATGGCACCAACTTGCATACTGTGAATGGCTTGATCACCATTGTGTTCTTATCAATGACTCTTTCACTGTATTTCACCCATTCATATCAATAAACTTTGAGTTTAAATTTTTGCATAAACATTGCATTAAAATTACCATTTTTTAAATGCACAGTCTTATTTGCGAGTCAACACTTAGCATCAAAGAAATTCCAACAATATGCAGTTGAGGAAATTGATAAAGTGAAAGAAGTCCAAACAGGGGCAAATCACTTTGAGCATCAGTTAATTTGAGCTAATCACCCTAAGGGTCATCTCTCCAAGAGTAATTTGCTTCAAGACTCAAACCGGGGCAAGCCACCTCAGAGCTCAATAAGTCCAACTATCCAAGGAAAGTCAATCAAAAGTCTACCATTCCAACATTTGGTTAGTCAAGTTCGGATCATTGTAAGTTTCAAACACTTGGGGCAAGCCATCTCGAGGTAGTCTCATGGCAAGTTGTTTCCAAACCCACTTTCAAGGTGAACATTTTCAAAGACCCAACAAACTGGGGCAAGATAAGCCACAAAGGGGAAGACCCCCTTCATGCTTTCAAACTGCTCAAATAAATTTTGTCATACGTCAACAACTATTGAGTTTAAGATGAGTGCCCGGAAATTATGCTAGCATGATTCATTAATCCTCCAAAAGGCTCCCATTGGCTAAGTTGTGGTTGTCAAGCTTGATAGAATTCTCCTTTGATAACATCTATCATAAAATATTTGGTTGAGTTCTCGGTGTTGAGGAATCATGATCTCCATAAATAGTCTTTACAAACTCCCTGTCCACTCAAGTGTCGGCATTCTCATACCATGATCATTCATATAGCATGCATAAAAAAAATCCAAATCATGCATAGCCGAAATGTACTTCGTGCTCATTTTGCATTGACCTAGGTCTTGTTGTTGATCCTATACCCTTTGACCTCTAATTCCAGTTTGTCTTTGGTACCCTTAAGCCAACATCCGGTTTTCGCAGTCATTTTCAAGTCCAATTGTTGTTGGCACCAATCTGTTAAAAGCTGGTTGTAATCCATTGCTTTCGGTCAAAGTCCAATTGTTGTTGGAAAAATCTGTTAAAAGCTGGTTATAACCCATTGCTTACAGTCAAAGTCCAATTGTTGCTGGCACCTATCCATTAAAGGTTGGTTGTAATCCCTTACTTATGGTTAAAAGTCCAATTGTTGTTGAGCTTTATTCAGGTCATATATGAACCTGTTGTTGAACTTTATTCCATTATCAAGTCATATATGAACCTATTGTTCAGTGCTATTCAAGTCATATATGAACCTGTTGTTAAACTTTATTCCATTATCAGGTCATATATGAACATGTTGTTCAGTGCTATTCAGGTCATATATGAACCTGTTGTTGAACTTTATTCCATTATCAGATCATATATGAACCTGTTGTTCAGTGCTATTCAGGTCATATATGAACCTGTTGTTGAAATTTATTCCATTATCAGGTCATATATGAACCTGTTGTTCAGTGCTATTCAGGTCATATATGAACCTGTTGTTGAGCCTTATTCCATTGTCAGGTCATATATGAACCTGTTGTTGAGCTTTATTCAGGTCATATATGAACCTGTTGTTGAGCTTTATTCCAGTGTCAGGTCATGTATGAACCTGTTCTGAAGAGTCTTTCTCTATGATTGTTTCAGTGTTGTCAGGGCATATATGAACCTGCTGTTGAGCTTTCATTCCAGTATTACCAGGTCATATATGAACCTGTTGATACACTCTTCTTGAATTTTTCCGAGTTTGTTAGGTCATATCTGAACCTGCTGTTAGAACTTCTTGATATTACCCAGCATTGTCAGGTCATATATGAACCTGTTGTTGTGTTTCATTCCAGTATTACCAGGTCATATATGAACCTGTTGATACACTCTTCTTGAATTTTTCCGAGTTTGTTAGGTCATATCTGAACCTGATGTCAGAACTTCTTGATATTCCCCAACATTGTCAGGTCATATATGAACATGTTGTTATGTTTCATTCCAGTATTACCAGGTCATATATGAACCTGTTGATACACTCTTCTTGAATTTTTCCGAGTTTGTTAGGTCATATCTGAACCTACTGTTAGAACTTCTTGATATTCCCCAGCATTTTCAGGTCATATATGAACCTGTTGTGGTGTTTTATCCCAGTATTGCCAGGTCATATATGAACCTGTTGTAGCATTTTTTTCCTTATTCGAGTTTAGTAAGTCATATATGAACTTACTACCGAAATCTCTTGTATTCTAAGTATCGTTTATCAAATTTCACTTTGAGTACTCCCCAGTGTGTGTCCGATTCTCCAGCAGGATTGTTTTCCCCAGAGAGTTGGTTTTTACCATTTGTCTGTCTCCCTGTGGACCATCAGCATCCCCCACAGATCTTTGTTTCATTATGTATCTATCATAAAGCATCATGCTAGGATTTATCTTATGTCTGATCATATCCCTAGCAAATCAAATAAAAAGAGTCATTCATTCCGGCATTCATCTCATATCATATCCTATCATTTGCATTTCAGGATCAAAATCTGGGTCTTCTTATTATTTAACTACTCCCACTATGATCATATGAAGAGTGTACTGCTTCATATTCTCTAGTTGAAGATACTTAAATAGGGGCAACTGTCACACCCCAATTTTGACCCTGAATCGCTGATTCAATACATTCATCATAGCTATTGCATGTCTACATAGCATACCATGCATTCCATACCCCATAGTGCCTAAAATATCAGTCGAAATAATTTTGGGATTTACAGACAAACTGGTTGAATCAATTATCAAATGTGTGTCAAAACAGCGGGCGAAAAATTTTCAAGATCGACCTTGCAGACGTCAATTTTATTAATCTACGGATCACGTAGTTTAACCTGGCGTGCTCGTTTTAATTTTCGACTACTTTTTCAGTTGCATTTCGGTTAGTCTGAGCCTTTTAACCGGCCAAAATTTATTGCAAAATTGGTTCAAACTTTGTATATTTCCGAGAAGTTTATTTTGTACTGATCATTTTGGTGCATTCAGTTTTCTTTTTCTAACATTTTTGCACTTGATTTTTTTATGGGATTTGATTTTTGTGGATTAGTTGTTGTTTGAACTGGTTGCGAAATACCTTTTTGGGTGTTTACTTTGGTTCTTTGTGCAAAGCCTTAAACTGATTAACTTATCAATTATTTTTCAGCTTTTTTTAAGTGCTTATTTGAAAAGACTTTTAATCTTGAGTTGATTTTTGCAAGTCACACAAATGAAGTGACCTTTATTGAAGAAAGAAGTCTGCGCCAACTTTTGGAGGATGTTGAATTTTGGGGCGCTTCACTCCAAAAGACGGTTTTGGAAATGGCTTTCGAAAATTTCGTCTTCAATCTGCTGGATTTACAACAACTTTTAATTTTTCAAATTTAAACATTGAGATGTAACTTTGGACTTTTGGATAATGTATTAACTTTGGAATTATTTGTAATATCTTAGACTTAAAATTCATTTATGTAATTAATCTCTTTTTTTAAAACATTTAAACTTTTTTTATTTTATTTAGAAACTTGTTTGGACCATCATAAGCACTTAACTAGTGGTTGCCTTTAGTATATTACCATCAGCAAAATACAAACGTGACCCAAAAGATTTAAAATGAACCACAAGTCATAAGTATTGTAACTTCAATTCCAATCACAAAACCAACAAAGGATTTTGGTACATGAGTCTTAAACATGGTGACTTATCTTAAATCCAACACATACATGCTTAAAAAAAATGCAAATTTAATTTAGGGACCTATGAAGGACTTAGAATTTGGCATAAATATTTGGGATGTGTAAATGGACTAATAACAAGTGATCATAAAAAAACATGGCTCTTAATACTTATTAACAAGAAAGGTGGACTTGGATTAGTAACGTGAAAAAATTTGAAACACACTTTGGACTTGCAAATGTGTTGACAGGCGTGGGCTTTTTTTTAAACTATCAAGTCTTTATGGATAAAACAAAAAAAATGGGCCTTTTAACCAATAAATCCCAAAAAGGTGCATATCATCCCATGCTTTAGTAACAACAATAAGAGACAAACGCAACAGATGTTTTTTCTTGAGTCAAGTACAAGAATTTAACAGATGAAATGTCACTGAAAGATTTGTTAAAAATTTAATGTCACTGAGGGTTTTCTTTAGAATAATCATGTGAGTATTGGATGTGCCTTTAAGAAGGTTGGGGATTTTGGAGTAGTTTAGGGCTGAGAAACCCTAAGACAGAGTTTATGCCTTATAACATCTAGTGGTGAATGTTGATGAAAGATTTTTTCTTACCCGGACAAAATTGGGGTATGACACATATCATGCACAAGATATTCTATTTTCGATTCATAAACTTATACCACTCAAAAGTATTTATTTTCAACACAAGACCACTCCCCAAAAGCACTTAAGTCCATAGTTTGATTCATCAAAAAGGCATGGAAAAAGTGGCAAAAATCCAAAGTAAATTCAAGTCAATTTCAAGTTCTAACCAAGTGACCATTTAGCTTACTCCCTAACTTGATAGTAATTTTGCTAAACTCCAACACCATTGGTCTCTAACTATCTTTAACTACCTATTTCTCCACAAGTCATCCATTTTCCTAATTACCTCTAACTTCTCAAAATACCAAACTAACATAATTTTTAACTTCCAATTTTCAACCATTGATAAAAGCTTTACTTGGATCATGTAGGTGTTTAATTGGCTGTATTGTATGGTAAAACACTAGCTGGATTCTAATGTCTTGACTGATGTCATGACATGCTGTGGAGGTGTTTGTTTGACTGCAGTGTATGTTAGAATATCTAGCTGTACTCTGATGTCTTGGCTGATGTCATGACATACTTGAGTAGTATACTGCAGGATTAGCTAATACATGATTTATTGAATGTCAAACTGGATGTTATGACATTCATCCCTGTCAGCAGATACTGAGGAATAGAACAGTTGGTGTTCTGTTAGAACTCAGTATTTATTTTCAGTCTGGTTATCAAGGAAATACCAGACCTGGCATAAGGCATACTGTCTGAATGTCAAACTGGATGTTATGACATTCATCATTGACAACATATACTGAACAATAGGCAGAGTGGTTTTCTGCTACACTTCAGTATGTATCTCAGTCTGTTCTTCAGGAGGATAACAGACCTGACATAAGGCTAATTATGTAAATGTCAAATTGGATGTCTTGACATTTATTAATGTACGTTGATACTGAGGTATGGACAGATTGGTCCTGTACAGTTCAGCAAATTTGTACAGTCTGTTTTCAGGAAAAACAGACTTAGCATATGGTCCTTGATTTGGATGTCAAACTGAATGTTGTGACATTCATTCCTGACAGCGTATGCTATATTGTAGGTTGTTTAATTTTTATGTTTCAACATTTTTCTCAGGCTATTCTTCAGGGATTCAACAGCTGAGAGAAAATCCAGGAAACCAATAATCAAGCTACAATTAATGAACCTAACAAATAACCTATTTGTTAGTAACCTAGATGTGGAATTTAGGGGAACTCGCGTGACCTTAATTTCAGGAAAATACAAGTACAAGGCCCAAGTGCTGCAATATAAAAGGATGGCAATCCTTCATTCAGAACTGGGGATTTTGAGGCGTGAAGATTTAGTGTGTCCATCATACTTCACTGCTGTATTTTTGTGTGTCTTGTATTAGACGTATCTTGTAAGCCAAGCTACTATCACGTAGATGATTGCATTGGTATAGGGTGTTCATTGAGTTGTAAGTGTTGTGTCACTCTAAGATTTTAAGCGTGAGTGCTGTGTATCTTGATTAAAGTTGGTAAGCACAATCAAGAGTTGTTTGAAGTGTGACTTCACAAGTGTCTTTAATTTTGATTAAAGGTAGTAATCACTGAGGTGATTGAGGGGGAGTGAGTAGGAACTCTGATCTTAGTGTAAGATTGAAAATGCATTGGGTAGGTATTAAGTGATAGGGTTAAACAGTTGGTTTAAGGTCTGAATTAATACTACTAATAGTGGATTTCCTCCCTGGCTTGGTAGCCCCCAGACGTAGGTCATGTTGGACCGAACTGGGTAAACAATTACTTGTGTTATTTACTGCACTTACATTTTAAGTTCTGCATAATTCTTGTCTGCGCAGAATTGGATGTCATAACAACCCTTGTGACATCGGAAGTCTGTTAACTAGAATTTCAGATCATAATCCAAAAGTTCACAACCATTCACAAAAACTATATAAACATGTCATTCTTCCCAATTTTAGGGGGAACCACTTTGAACTCTTTAACCACTTTAATACTTTCTCACCATTTTTCCATTTCTCTCATCATTTATCATAATCTCTCATCATTCTCTTTATTCTCTAACCCTCACCAAAGTTCATATTCATCACCATTTGCCAGAATCATTCAAAAATTTGCCATTCAATTCAAGCATAATCATCAAAGTTTCAACAACTATCAATAATTCAAGAAAATACATCATCAAGAATTCATCAATTTCAATCATCAAGATTCAAGCATCATCCATCAAATTTTACATTCAAGCTTGAGAATTAATGGAAGTGTAGGAGCTTACCTCTCGAAGTTTTATGTTTCTCTTCGTCGCGTCGTCCGCAAACAACTTCTAATCGGAGCAAATCCCCTTTCTGTCGGTAATTCTTCATCTCTTTCTTTCCATTATCATGAATGCTTGAGTAAATGATTCTTGTTGAATGTATGTGGTAAAGCCTTAATTTATCCTCATGTCCAAAACAACTTATTTAATAAGCATTTTTTGTTACATACAAAAATCCATATTCAAGTAGCAAAGAAAAATCAACATAGGAGTTTCTAACATAGTTTTTTTTGCATATAAGTGAATTAAGCATTGTATTAGCATTGATACAGACATATAACATGAAGCAACTTATTTGAAAAATCCTTTTTTTACACTAAAACCCCAATTTTGACATAAACTCACAATAAACATTTTTCTTGAATTTCAAGAACCAAAATCAAAGCCCATTCATAACATTAGCTTAGAATTAATACTAGAATCTTAAAATTCATAGAAAATCTAACATAAAACTCTTTTGTTTCATGACTTTTTGAGCAAAAAAAATAGATTTGTGCATTTTTACCTTCATGAGCCATTAATGGATTATGATGTATAGAGATGAAGATGAAGACTTTGCTGAATTTTGGCTTCATTTCCTTGCCAATTCTGTTGGGCTTAGATCATTAAACCCAATATTTTGCTTTCCACACCCCTGTTTTACTAGATGCTATCCATGCTAAATCGATTAACAATTCTTTGTGGTTGGACCTTTTCTGTTGGATCGAAAGCCTCCATTTCTAATACGCACACCTCTAGGTTATGCACCCCGGCATAGTTAATTGTTTTTACTCTATTTTTTTATTTTTTTTTACCATTTCTTTGTCAATTCTTGCTATGCTTTTAATTCATGAACATGCATGTGTTAATTCATATAAATTCATAATAAATTCATGCTTTGTGGTTAATTAACATATTTTCTCTTTTACCATTTAATTGAATTAATTCTCTATTTAATTCTTTTGCATGCCAGGTTAGCTCATGAATAATGCATATAAAAATGACTAGGATAGATTTCTAATTGAGACTTTAATTTTCAATTAAAAAGTCATTAGAAATTAATTTTTTTCACTCTTGATTGCATGCATGAAGTATCGTGGCATGAATGGATTATCTTTACACTTTAATAATTCTTTTATGCATGAATAATAGTTGAATACATTCTTCATTATTTATCCATATTGATTCATTTCCATATGAATTAATAAAATATCATTAAACATGTTTTCATTCGATTCATCATTTTTATTTGCTTTATTTCATGCTAACTTCATGTGTTTGTATGATTACATGACCATTGAGATTTCAAGTTCAATTCAAGTGTGGATCCAATCCATCATTATCTTCAATCATCATTTGCCTTGTATTGTTTGAGGACACCATGCCACTTGATTATTTTAGGCATGGTGCTTGGATTGTTACTTGTTAATTTTCATTTACTTTATCTTTTGTATTGTATGGTTTCATCCTCCCATTGTGGGTCATATGTCCCCCCATCCCATGCAAGTGTAATAGCTTAGGTTTATATGCTTTTATAGTTTTCCATGTATGCTAACTAAAAAGATAAAACAAAACGATAAAAAACAAAACTTTTTAAAAGACAAAAAACACACTTGATCCAATGTCAAGTATTTTCCAAATCAAATTCACATAGCAACGCGAGTGCTTGATCCAACGCCAAGTATCTCTTATCCATTCCATTGTCCATCTCAATCTCTTCTCTTTTGAATCTCATTATATCTCTACCTCCATTCTTCATACACACTTTTTTCACAATAAATGTCAAACACTTGACCCAACGTCAAATGTCTTTTTCAAAATCATTTCTCGATAAACGGGAATGCAAAAATAGGGTGTACGTGCTTGTACACAACATTCAAGTATTTGGGTTGTCGGTCGTACCTAGCTCGAGGACCCTACACTTGACTTCCTCCTCTAAGTACCAACTATTAAACTTGTTAAACTCTTTCACAATTCAAATCTCTTTTGGATGAAAAAGAATGGTTAGGATACCATTTTCCTCTCAACTCCCAAGTATTTGGACTGTTGACCGTACCTAGCCAAGGGTATGATATTTGTCTCCGTACTAAAATCAACTCAATCAATCAATCAATTTTCTACCTTGGGGCATCTTGCAAACCTTTTCAAAAAGGACGTGTTACTTTCGTTCTACCGTGAACGACGCTTAAGGCTTCATGCATGAGCAAGTAATATTTAACTGCTAGAATACAATCCAAGCACATCCATTTCACCGCAAATATGCCTAAGTTTAGACTATAATATCATAAAGCAGTTAAATATTATAGTTTAAACTTTGGCAGTTAAACATTACATTGCTAGCTCAGTTTAGAAGTGAATTCGATTGTTGGCTATACGCACTTCAACCCCCCTTTTGTATTTTTTTCTCACCTTCATATGTGTCATTTCTCTTTCAGTTTTTGTATTTTATTTTATTATTTATTAGTTTTTAAATTTAATTTATATTAAATAAAAAATGCAAAAAAAAAATGACATGTAAAATGAGTTGTGATAGTTGGCGTGTATGTGTCACAAATTGTGCCACTTATTAATTTTTTTTACATATTAACTATTTTTTTTGACCAAAAACTAAATAGAAAATAAAAACTGTTTAAAAATAAAATAGACCGATTGATTTCGTGAATAGATTAAAATAGAGAGACTAAAACTATAATTTAGCCAAAAAAAATTGTGAAAATTGCAAACTAATTTAAATAAAACATATTAATAGTGTACTAGTTTTTTCAAGGTAGCTTGACTATGGATTTTTTTAGTTTTAATTTTTTTGGTGTTATATATTTTTATTTAAAAAATATATAATTTATTCCATTCAAATAATTTGAATATAAACAAAAGAAAAATAACATATTAATAGTGTACTAGTTTTTTCAAGGTAGCTTGACTGTGGATTTTTTTAATTTTAATTTTTTTGGTGTTATATATTTTTATTTAAAAAATATATAATTTATTCCATTCAAATAATTTGAATATAAACAAAAGAAAAATAACATGCTATAAATTATTTTAAAAAAAAAAGAAGAATTTAATTATAATTTTTTTGGTGTTATATGTCATATGTTTTATTTTATTTTTCACTTTAACTTCTATCATTTTAATTATTATACCTAAACCCTAAAAATTAACTCATAATATGATTCCCCACGAGTTATACCTAAAAGTTATTATACATAAAGATTATTTTTTTCACTTTCATGATTTCATTACTTAAAAACTCTATATCATAATGTTCATTGCATCAATTCTCTTTCACCAAAAGCTAATTCCTTAAATTTAAAAATACTCTCTTTTATCTGAGTTCTTATTTTTCATCCTCCATTTTCTATATTGTTTAACCTCCATTTTCTGTGTTTCAGAGAACCGCATATCAAACTATTTTATTTGTTTTCTGTCAACAACTTTAAATATGCAATATTTATTTTGAAATACCAATATGCAATGTTAGGGTTTAATTTTACATATGAAATTTTGTTATTCAAATTGGAAGTTTCAAATTTATGCGTTTTAGAGTAGCAAACAACCATTTTTTAAACTATTGTCAGGTTTCTTAAGTTTTTCAACTCAGAAAGTTTAGGGCTCATTTTAATTTAGATTCACTCTTTATGGATTTCAAAGACCAATATGCACCATAAGGGGTTGTTTATATAAACTGTTTATAAGTCTGCCAATTTGATTAAGTTTGATTTGATCTTCTATAGTTGTTATTTTTTATTCCATAAATTATTGAATCAATTTTGATCCTCACTATTCCATTAGCTAGGATTTTCTAAAGAGTTTTTCATGTTCATTAGAGTATGGTCTAATGGGTACAAATGATTGAAATTAATGACTATGCTTCTTTCATTTGAGTTTTAATAAATTATACAAAACCGTTCGAATCAAGTGTCTGAATTGCAACTCAAAAAGGTTAGAATTCATTTTAAGTTTTTATATGCATTGTTTATTGTTCAGTTATACAACTCAATTATAATTTCAAAATTTAAATATTAAGTTTCAAAGGTTAGAATTTATTGATTGAATTAACAAGAAAATAATACTAACCCTTTCTAAAAATAAAATTGGTGGAATTTTTATTACAAAATATCTGGTCAAAAAATTTCTTAAACCCTAATAAAAAGTAATTATTTTATTTTTAAATTAAATTATACTAAAATATTGAAATAATGTTAACTTAAATGCTTAAAATTACTATAATAGTAAACTATTTATCGAACAATTTTTTTTATGTATTTACTTTAAACATTAAAACTAAATTTATCTCATTAAAGAAAAAAAGTAATATACAATTGTATCAATAACTTTTGTTTATTTGTGATGTTCTTTGAAACAAAATATGAAATATATTAATTATACTTACAAATACTATTAGAATATAATAAATAATATTAAAATTTTAATTTTAAAAAAATATTAGTATTTGATAAAATGTTAGCATTTATATTTAAAAAAATCATATAAATATTTGTTTTTAATTAAAAAACATGAGATATTTATGATACACAATTTTTTATAAATAAATACAAATTAATCTTGCTTTTTAAATTTAAAATTCACCAAAAGAATTTAAATTAATGTTCATAATGATCGGTCAAACCATAACCACTCGACACATAAAATCTTACCAAAACATTGTTTTGGTCCTTTGTCAGCAATTCAAAAGTAAATTATGTCTCTTTATGAATTTTTTTTTATAGAAAATAGTATACATTAATTGTATCTATGAATTTTATTTATTTGTGATCTTCTTTATAAAAAATTAAATAATATATTAACTCTAATTATAAATATTATTAAAATATAGTCAATAATATTAAATGTTAAATTTATAAAAAAATGTTAGTATTTTTGAGGGTTAAATATAAGACACTCTCATGCAATGCAATGTAAGAGATTTGGTTTATAATCCCGTAAAAGAATTTGTTTTATTCTCCTATTGTAATTTGAATATTTTTTATCTATGTGCACTATTTATTGACTTGACTTGTATATGTGTCATTTAATTTAATTTTTATTTTATTTTTAAAAAAATTTACTTGTATTTTATTTTAATTTATTTAAAAAGATCATTTTTGTTTGAATTTTTTTTTAAAAATTATTTTTAATTATTTTTTTAATTACGAGGGATAAATAAAAATTCGCTCACACAAAATATATTTTTTATATTTTCATGATAAATAAATTGTCAAAAGTAACAAAAAAACCACTGCATCAATTTAATCAAATATTTCTAGAGAAAATCATACATTCTTGAATGTCTCTTAATTGGTTTAATGGATTCCCTACAAATAGTGACACATGATACAAAGAACAATCACATGATGAAAACTAAACGAACTAATTGTTCTTGGTACCATGTATCACTATATTTGTATGGAATCCATTAGGGCAATTAGGAGACATTTGAGAATGTTTGGTATTTTGTAAAAATATTTATTTGAATGTATGAAGCGATTTCTGTTACTTTGACAGTTTATTTATCATGAAAACAGAAGAAAAAAAATATTTTACCCCTATGAGCGAATTTTCATTTATCCTCTTGTAATAATTATTTTTTAAAAAAATATTTTTTTTTAATTTTAATTTTAAAAAAGTTTGAATTTTTTTGAATATATATATATATATATATATATATATATATATATATATATATATATATATATATATATATATATATATATATATATATATATATATATATATATATATATATATATATATATATATATATATATATATATATATATATATATATATATATAAAATCCACATGGATTTAAACAAATTATAAAAAATAAATTAAATGACACATAGACAAGTCAAGGGAGCATATAGTGCACCTAAGGGTCAGAAAAAGAAACTCTTTTACTAATTTCTTAACCGTTCAGTAATAATCTTAATTGATTAAGATACATAATTGTCATAAAGGTTTTCTTTTTGGGATTAGGGTTGCTTTCATTATGAAGTTTCTAATTAATTAACCCTGTCTTTTAATCAATTAAGTAATTAAAACACTCATGGATCTTTTTCCTTTTTTATCCAAAATTATCTTCTATAAATAGAGGGTTTCTCCTTATTTCAAAATACACCGGAAAATATATTTGAATCATATTGTCTTACTCTTTACTATATTTACTTTCTTTCTTTATTTTTCTTCCAAAGTTGTCTTAGTTATTTGAGAGTAAAAAATATCTACAAGGCTTTTGTTATTTTAGTGTTGTGAGAAATTTAAAATTTACTCAAGAGGGGTTTGTATCTTGTGTATTATCTTAGAAAGAAGTAACTATTGAGTTCTTAAGATTATCTCGGCAAAATCCATATTGGTTCGTGAGCTTAACTTGTTAAAAGCTCTCGTTTTTCTATTGAGTTTAGCCTTCAAAAACTATGGTTGGTTCCTGAGCTCAGACAGGTGTAAAAGCTCTTTCGATTCTTAGATTATCTCAATATAAAATCTCTCGTTTGGTTTGTGGATTAACCAATGTAAAAACCTTTGTTTGGTTGTAAGGAGGTTCATGGTCATAACCTGTGAAAATCTCACATCTCATATAGCGGAAACTCTCAAGAAGAAATTATTGGGGACAAAAGTATGTCAATTGATTAGGTCGAACATGTATAAATCGCTTGTGCATTTCTCTCACCCCCTTAATCTCTTATCATTTCAACTATTTATTTACTTATAATGTATTTTCCTCTCTGCATCTCTCTGATCTTATTTTGTTTACTTACTTTGCTGCTTTATCTTTGTTTGATTTATAAAATTAGCTTAAAAATTTTATAAATCATTTTTTTTATAATTGGACATCATTTTTTAAATCCGTACAATTTTCCCACCTCATGTGTTTGAAGTCACTTGTCCAAAAAATTGCATCAGAGCCTAACTCCTATTATAAGACTAATCATCTCAGGAGGTAGAATGACGATTTCAAATACTTCTTGTGTTTTTAACAAAAGAATTTTCATAAATACACCTTCACTGTTAGATGGTTACATGTTTAAATTATGAAAAGCCAGAATGAAATATTTTTATTGAAGCAAATAACTTTGAAATGTGGGATTTTGTTACCAATGATCCATTTATTCCTACTTATTCTATTAACAATAAAGTAATGAATAAACCATATAATCTTTAGACTAGATATGATAAGTTTTATGGGTCGGCCAAATGGCCAAATAAATAAGGCCTAATTCGACTCAAATTCATTCCACTCGCCCCAAGGTATAAAGTCAATACTCACAAGAAACAAGGTACAAACTTTATGATCTCCACTTTCACAATACTCATCTTGAACCTTGAACTGACTTGAGTGTTGGAGTGTTAGCCATGCAAGTCTATCTCGCGTCGCCGTCTCTGAGATCATCACCACTGGTTCAACCAACGCAGTTCATTAACTGCATCCATTTCTGGTTCCTACACGTAACAATGCCGTCGTTTATGAGAATAGACTTTCGATTCCTATAATTTCCATGACCTCAGATCCAATATCTGATTTACCTAGTCCTAACCTCCTAAGGCCACCGAATCAGAAGCATTTAGAGTCGAACACATAGATATGTCGTATTCGATCCAGACGGTTATCCTTTATGCATCGTGTCGCAACCTGCGAAAAAAACAACCGGCGAAAAAGAAAATGACAGAAGAATCGCCACCGTGCGTTATTTATCCCAAAGGAGGGAAAGGAAACGCTCGAAGAAAACCTGGAGAAAGGAAAGGAAAAGACAAGGTCTCGCAACCAAATCTTGGGTTCGGGAGTCGATTATGCGAAGGGAAGGTATTAGCACCCCTACGCATCTGTAGTACTCTACGGGATCCACTCTTGTTGTTCTTGTCTAAAGGGTGTGTGTGTTATCTAAGGTACAATTTACTAAAAGAGGGTCAAAAGAAAATGACTCGCACAGATATCGCATCCACTGCATACGTATCTCATCCGAATATGAGAATCGGAGTCTTCGTAGCTCGGCTACCTATGGGTTAAAGAGAAGTGTGCTCGCTAAGACATTGCGTCTTATGCCTACGTATCTCATCTGGAATGAGAATCAGAGCAAAACGTAGTTCAGCTGGGGGAACAAGGGTCTCAATTGTAACTAGGGCAAGAGAAAGGGAAGGTCTCGATCGCAACAAGGGCGAGAGAAAAGAATCGCAACAAGGGCGAAAGCAAACAAGGATTAGTTGTTAGTTGTCAGTCAAAAACTCGGCAAGATATCGCATCTCGTGCCTACGTATCTCATTTGAACATGAGAATCAGAGTCTTCGTAGTTCGACTAACTAGGGGTTAAAGATTGCCATCTGAACATGGACTTACAAAAGAGGACACCAGTTGTGTCAAAGGAGGGTGGGTAATGTGTTCACGTCCTAGCAACAGGTGTCGCAGCTCACTGAATCGAGTCTTAGGCAGTTACCTCTTTGCAATAGAACGAATTGACATGCCACAGGATCGGAGACGCACGGAAGGTCTAAAAGAGTGGGGAAGCTCTGCCCTAGAGTTGTCATGCAATGTGGACCTATGTGTTAGGATTTACAAATGGGAACATCTACCTAATGTTAGCATGCAAAGAAATGAGGGAATTCTACCTATGTTATCATACAAAGAAAAAGGGAATCCTACCTATGTTATCATACAAAGGGTTCTACCTAATGGATGCTACCTAAACGGAACAAGAATCGACGAATGGAGCAAGGAAAGGAACCATGGATAAAGGGTAGATGGCGATGCATGAAGCAATCGACTTACAGGTAGATGGCGATGCCAGAAACAATCGACTTACAAGAGAAATGACGATGCATGAAGCAATCAACTTACAAAAGGATGGATGAATACGTGTTAGTTCTATTAAGTTTTGAAAATGATTACTCGACGTTGGATCGAAGTTTTGATCTTGTTTTGAAATGGTTATCGGATGTTCGTTTTAGTCCTTGTATTAACAGATGAGTAAAGAATGAAAGAATAAACATTATACAATTCATGGGAGAGGGGTACATTTGTTATGAATGGGGGTTGTTCATGGCAATCAAACAACAAAAATATATGCCTCATACATCATACAAGTAGGCAACAATTATCAATCAATAAGATATATAAACATGTATATAATCAAATCAAATGAATCAAAGAATGAAATGAAGGAGCATTAAACAATGTATGGGAAGTATAAACATGTAAAACAATCCAAACAATAGAAGCATGGATGAAAGAAAAAAGTATAACAAATGACAGATGCATCAGACAGATGAAACTATGTACACAAAGGATCACTGAATAATTTAATCGGGAAATGATGCAAGGATAAAATAAAATCAAGATGAAAGGCCTCTTATACATGGCATATGAGATGAACAAGGGAGGATCAAAAGATCTCTTCAATTGTCATAAGCAATCCCTAAGTCAAACATCAATCATAGAAAAGTCAACTGAAAAGTCAAGTCAACTTAAAAAATATGGAATAAATAGTAAATTAATCAAGAAAATTATGAAAAATTAAACTAACTAAGGTAGGGTCAGGACATCGTCATCCCCCAAAAAGATTTTTAAAATAATGTGAATTAGTGAATAAATTAATTGAAATAAAACAGAAGTCAAATGAAAAGTCAACCAAACAAACTAGATCAAAAATAAATCCAAAATAAATTAAAAATGAGAAATAAAATCCCAAGAAAAGGTCAGGTTGACCATGGGACATTGGTCAACCCTCATCCCAAAAATCAGAAGTTAAAAATAATTCTAAGTCATGAAAATAAAATTAATAAAAAAAGTATGCTAATATGAACTATTTGGAATAAATAATTGAAATAAAATATTAACAATAAATAAATATGAAAATAAAAATTAAATAAAACATTAAAAAATGTGAAAAGTATTTTTTGGTATTTTTATGAATAAATAAAATATTTTTATTATTTAAAAACAAAATAGAAAAAATAAAATGAATTAAAAAAAGGAAATGAAAATGAATGTGGTATAATAGTAATGGGCCAGGCAGGGAGGTGTGGATAGTGGTAGCGCGCTAGGCCCGGTCCAAGTATTTATTCCAGCGTGACACCATAAAAATAAATGTACAGCTTATTAAATCATGTAACACACCATCGACCGGTCAAGTGTATATAAGTCACAAAAGACAAAATAGGAAATGGATGGACAAGATCATAAAACACGCGCACGATCCAAGGGCCTCTGGCGTGACACGTCTGGTCTTTTTCATGCAACATACAAAACCCTAACAACATGCATGCTGGAAACGTAAAACGCAGGCCATTTCTTCCATTTTCCACACAAGATTTCTCATGCTATGGCTCACCAAATGGGATGATATAAAAAGCAAAGTTTAAGTGCAAAATGAGTAGAACACAATGGTGTTTTATTTTGAAGGAAATGGTAACTTAAACATGGTGAAAAGTGAACAACAAGGGACCCTCATGAACACGGATTCCACAGAAATTTCACAACACAAACTCAAGCTTAATGGCAATGTCTCATGTTGAAGGGTTCATAAGCCTGCATAGCATATTGTTAACATAGGAAACTACATGAAACAAGCATGGTATGGCATGGTAATGGCATGAAAAAAAAGTAATGAACAAAATAAGCATAAGGATAAGCATGGAATAAGCAAAGTCATAGCCATGGAAATGGATTGAAAAGCTTACCTAGTGGATGTAAGGTCCACTGCCTCTTGGTATTGGAGAGGATGGAAGGAAATGAGGTGCTTTGAAACTTCAAGAAACTTGTGAAAATGGAAAAGGAATGAAACTTGGTCTTCTTCCTCTTGCCTTTCCTAGCTCGAAATATAGCAGCCTCCCTTTCAGATTAGGGTTTATGTGCTTTAAATATGTAGGGTTTAATGTGTCTAAATGGGCTGAAATATTTGGTTTGGATTCATGAGCAAAAAGTGCAAAAAGTGAGGTGTGAAAGGAAACTCTAATTGTGGCAAAACTTAAGTGAGTGAAACAAAAGCAAATGGCCAAATGAGGTAAAAAGTGTGTTGGTTGGTTTGTGGGTGCAACAATCATGAAAACTTGCCCTAAATGGAAAGTCAACTATTTCCAAATTTAGTAACTTTTTCAACTCCTGATTAAATGATGAATCCATGATCCAACCTTGATCAAATTTCACATGTAGGCTCCCTTAGGCATGAATTTTGAGATTCCACTTTCAAAATGTTAGGAGTTGACTTTTCTGGCCCCACAGTTGACTTTTCCCAAACTGTCTGATTCCCGATTCCATTGATCAATTGAAGCACCTCTGGCTCAAATAAAGAGCTGGTTTTTTGTATGTAGACCCTTGTGGACATATGGAGGGCCATGGAAAAGAGTTTCACCGAAGGAATCAGAAATAAATTGATTTTATACCAAATCCTAGTTTAGGGTAAAAATAATCAATAACTGATTGCACTGATTGTCAATAGATCTTTCTGAGATAAATGTGAGTCTTCCTAGGCCAAGACGCCTCTATAATCATGACATGAATGAGCCCAATTTTCTTCCCACCAAACATTGCCTGTTGCAGGTAGCCATGAAACCCTAATTTCTGATTAAATCCAGATGCACACTCTGAGAGCTCTGGATCCTCCATTGATGAACTGTGGACCACAATAAGATACCTGGACCACCTTGAGACCCTTGAGACTTGTATACTTAGAGAATGAAGTCCAATTCTCAATCTTGCTTTATGTGGGCTCCTTCTGTTAAAGAGTGATCAATCAAACCCTGATTTCCAAGTCACTAATGCAGTATGCAATGAGTATGACCTAGTATGATGCTAACAAAATGTAAGACACAATCCCATGCTTCCAAGAAAAATGAAGGGTAAATTTTGGGGTATTACACATCGATTCACCAAATCTTCAGATATCCGATTTCCCTTGAGAACTCTGTGAATAATAAGAAGAAAGGATCTTAGATCCAAATCCAGATCTACACTACAAGCACCAGAATTTGAAGATAACTTCCTTGGAGATCATGTCGATGGTTCATGGTTCATCTTCGGATCTAACATCACCTCAATCTCTCACCGCCGATGTGATACTCCCCGTAGAGACGACAAAGATATGACAATTTCATAATTAATGTGTGACACATACTTGGTACCAAAATACCTTTTGTAGGTATCAAAGAATCTCCAACCATTGAACATGATCTCCTCATGCCAAATTCTGTAAACCGGGGTGGCGCAGACTAAAGATACTACATTTTTTCTCTATCACTTACGTTAGGAAAAGAATTAATCCCAGAAGCTTCCTTTTGGTAAACTATCTCTTCCACGTGACCTCAACCATTGCATCCAGAAATAGATTCAGTCGAAGAACAAAAGCGACAAATAAACTACAACCTCGGGCTACTCGACAAGTGCAATAGTTTCTGTTGAAGCCAGAGTCCACACAAGATAACCCTGAAGCGACCCCCATACTATGATACTAAGGAACCAGGTCCCCTCCAAAGGCACCTTTGATCAACAATTATTTATGGTCTTTCGCTTGAAATTACTGGCCCTTATGAAGATAACTAGATGAAGAGAGCAGGCGGAGCTACTTTCACAAAGACCGAGGAACGAACCTCTCAAGGAACTTCACCGTCGTCCAACCATACTTTGGGTCCCGAGAAAATCCTTCTGTAAGCCCATAGCCAAGCTAAAGTGATATTACGGTTTAAGGTCTTCTTAACTCATTATACCATTGTTTCACTATAACAAATTTAGTTCATTATGAATATAAATATTTGTCTATATTTTCCTTCCTTCTTATACTGTATAATTTTTGCATGTTTCTCTGTTTGAGCGTTAAAGGCAGAAATGATACGAAATGTATTTATGCGTAGTTGATATAACTTAAATGCATTTCTATATAGCTGATAAAGACTAAACACGTTTTTGTGTAGCTGACACAACCTAAACGCATTTATGCTTAGCTCACACAACCTAAATGCATTTCTGCATATCTGATACAAACTAAACAAATTTCTACACAGCCGAAACACAAACTAAACACATTTTCGCGTAGCTTATATAACCTAAACACATGTCTGCGTAACACATGTTTGAGTATCTGATATATACTAAACACATTTTTGCGTAGCTGGCGCACCTCCTTCAGATCTAGCCAATCTAAGGGCGTTTGTGGTCCACCTTGATCCGAGCCTAGCCTCGGGGGTGTAAGACCCCAATTTTGACCCTAAGATCCCTCATGCTATCTCATCATATGCATTAACTTTGGGGATCACACCTTGGCATCCTCCTTACCCCTTATCCATTGGGTTTATATTGGAAGAGGTCACCAAGCACATTTGATTATATTATATTTTATTTTTCTTTGTTTACTAACCAAAATGTAAAAAATATGTCTATGTATAATTTGTTTCTTTTGTAGGTAGTTTGTGCATCTACCAATGCCTCATCAAGCTCACATCTAGGGTTTGAGACCCTCAATACAAGGAGATTAATCAAAAGATGGTTCACATTGGTTCTAGACATCATATATGGATCCCCATTATCTTCATTTATCATTTTGGTCAAGAATTCATCAAGAGTTTAAAGTTTGTTTGCCTTGGAAACCCTAATTCATCTAGGTATCTTGTGTGACTTCCTCAGCAAGTTTCTTCAACATTTGCTCAAATATTTCAAGGTATACTTCATATTACAATATCTAATGCATATATGATTCTCCATGAGTCCAAAAGATCAAGAAAACTTCAAGTTTGCAAGATGGTCCAAGGTGGTTGACTAGAGAAAGTCAACTGGTCAAAACTGAGGTTCACTAGACCCTATATCCTACAATTTTTGTCATATGAAAATGATTACAAGAGAAATGTTACTCCTTATGACATTCTAAAAAACTTTCATGTTTAGGTCAAAAGCTAATTTTTCTTGGAAAGTCATTTTTTTATGATGAAAGATTTATAGGTCATTTTTGTCTGAGTCCTAGTTAGAAGGTCAACTTACAAGGACCATAACTTGCTAAATTTTTATGATATGAATACCATCCAAGTTTCATGATCGCATTTAAGATGTCTTCTCCAACTTTTATTCTTTGATAAACTTCAAATTCAACTTGAAAGGGCATGTTCCAAGAGGAAACATTATAGGTCATTTTGGGCCATTACCATTGAACAAGAGATTTTACTCAACTTCTAAAATGCATAACTCCTTCATGCCAAATCAAAATGAGGTCAAATTTATGACCAAATTGAATAGGTTTGAAATATTTACAACTTTTATGAAGGAACGTTTTCCATTTGAAGCTCATAGAAAAAGTTATTGAAGGTGGAAGAAGTGAACATTTGACTTGGTAGTTAGAAAAATTTCAATTATGTTTGATTTTCCAAACTTCCACCTCAAAATTCATCATTATCCAATATTCAAATGGAAAAATTTTCAACATGAAAGTTTTTCCCCTTGATCTCACCTTTCCAAAAAGATCAAAATCACCTCATTTGGCCAAGGATTGAATGACTTGCGCATGGATTTTCTTGAAGGTTCCATTTGGATGAATCTCATTATCACTTTTCAATTTCAAATGCATGGCTTCATGTCACACTTTCAGCATCACTCATGATCACCTTTTGACCTTTTGACATCACTTCATGGGCTTATCATACGCCCATGCATCCATTCAAGTGAAAATTGCTATTTTTGGCATTTGAATGGAAGTGTGTGGAAATCAATTGCCTAGCCTATAAATACATTGCCTCATGCTCAGAATTATGACACCTTGCCCAAGCTTTGATCCTGCAACCCTACCATTCACCATTAGAGGATAAACTTGAAGGTTTTCAATTGAAAATCGAGTTTCATTTTCACTTCTATTTTGAAGTTGAAACTCCGAGAATCCAAGCCATTCTTTGATCCAATTCACTTCCTGCAAGCTTCTGAAGTCAAGCCAAGGCCAATTGGAAGCAAGATCAAGTAAGATTGAAGCTCCTCGAAGGTGATTTTTCAAAAACTTTCTCTCTTCGATTCTCTCTCAATTCTTCATCATTGTCTTTGATTTTTGGTTGGCTGAAGTCCTACCAATGTAGGCAACAAGATTGAGTTGCTTTGAGGTCAAATCGAAGCAACTCAATTCATGATCCTCAAAATTCAAATCCCTGTATCTTTCAATATACTTGGAATTGGAGAAAATTGAGGCCAGATTCGAGCTCCTGAGCATTTTTCCTTTGGATCCATGTCCTTGTTTTTCATTTTAGTGAAGGTTGATGGTGGACCAGTCTCGTGAGGTCCACCGGAGAAGAAGACTGGAGCGCTAGCTCCGGTGATGTGTTGGCATGCCTCCTGACCATCTGATCATGTTAATTTGTTTTAATCTGAGCCTTTCCTTTTAAATTCTATGCATGTGTTGCATTGACTAGAGACCATGGTAGATAGCACGTGCGTGGCCATCAGATCTGCCACCTCAAGTAATGAGGGAGATCTGATGGCCCTTGTTTTTTTGCTTTTTATTTTAATTTCTGATTTTCTTTTAATTGCTCCTATTTTATTTAATTCATATTAATTTTATTTTTAATCCAAAAAATATGGGACTTTCACCAAAAATCTTTAAATATTTTTCTCTTCCATATTCTGAATTAAAATCCTTTTTTGGATTAATTTTGATATTTTTCATGAATTAAATGTTTTTGTGCATATTTTTAATTGTTTAAAAATACTTCTGACTTTTTAAAAATAGTGAATTTTTTTGTCTAAGGTCATTTGATCTTGTTTGACCTAGGATAAATCCCTTGACCATTTATTTTGTGTTTTGAAGGGATTTTAGGTTTTGACCAAATAAAAATGTATTTTAATTCATTTTTAATTTTTTTAATTGATTAAATATTTAAAAATATTGTTGAGCCATTTTTATAGTCTTTTGATGTTTGACTTTCTATTTGGGCCTTGGTCAAGGTCGATTTGACTTTTGTTGAATCAAAACCATTGGATTTAGGGGATCAATGAAATGTACATTTCATCTCCCAAAATGAATGGATGGTTTTGATTTGATGAAATTCCTCCCATGATCAATTTGTGTTTCTATCTCCCCCTCCCTCTTCATCTGCATCTCTATTCTTCCTCATTCCCTCATTTTACCAATGAAATCTCTAATGTCTAAAGGCTAATTGATTCATCAATGATCTTGTGTCAGATGAATCAATACAAGTATGATTGAGATATGTCACTCCCTCTTGATCTTTTCTTTTAGTGTGTGGTGTGTTTTAGGAGTTTGGTTCTTCATACTAAATCTCTAACATGCATTAACACCTAAATTTTTATTGCCCGACCTCATATAGTTGTGACTTCTACATAGGTCCAATTACGATTGCTTAATATAAAGCTAAATTTGACCCTCAAGGCATAACATTCTAGTAAGTGAGATTGTAAGTCTCCCATTCTTCATGGTATTGTATGGAGACTTGACCTTTTTTCCTTTCATGGGAGCTAGTGGCATACTTGTTGAATTATCTAAGTTGGAGTCCTTCTCATGAAAGATGTCTTGGTTTAAGGGTTCATACTTGTGAATGAATGATTGAGTGTTCTCCAAAGAATGACTTAATCAATTAAAAATCACCACTAACACTTGACTAACTTTTGACTAACATTTTGACCAACTCTTGTTAATATTGCTTTACTTTCAAGTCATTTACTTTATGAAATTTAAATTTTAGTCATTTATCATTCATTGCCATTTACATTTCATATAACTTGTTTATGTTTATGTCATTTTCACTTTGCTCATTTGAGCCATATCTTGTTAATATTGCTTTACTTTCAAGTCATTTACTTTATGAAATTTAAATTTCAGTCATTTATCATTCATTGTCATTTACATTTCATATAACTTGTTTATGTTTATATCATTTTCACTTTGCTCATTTGAGCCATATCTTGTGATTGTTGAACTTGATCTGAGCTTTTGGACTTAGAATTAGGCGACATTCCTTGTGCAAAAAGGACTTGGCCAATGCCAACATCTTGAGATTGATCTATTTTGAACTGCGCTTTCATCTAATGCAAGACTTGGGGATTTCTTGGGTTCATCTGCTACTCTGTCTTTGTGCTTAATTGTTATTTTAATCTTGTGTATGATGCTTTGCTCTAAGTTGATCAAGGAATATTTCATCTGATACATGGGAAGACAATGAAGATTACTAGCTTCTTGGAATTGCTTGCTTGGATGTGGCTATCTTTATTTGATGTCTTGATCTTCATGATGTCCGAATATTTCTCATTGCTTACTGATTATTGTTTGATAAAAGTCCAAAGAAAAATGGGTTTCTATATGACATTCTTGTCTGTTGGATTGCATCCCATTGGTAAGATATTTTTAACTCTTAACTTTTAAATTTATGCTTAGGATAGCCTCTTCATCTCCTCCCACTTCTTAAATTTCAAAATCTCTCCCTCTTTTCAAAAACTTCTTTGCTTGTGATTTCAAACTTAGGCTTTGTTTTGATGATTAGAAACTTTGGCCTTATGCCATTGAATTTTCAAACTCTTTCTTAAATCAAATCCGTAAATAAACTTAATCATATTGACTTAAAATTTCAAAAGACAAAAAGAACTAACAACTCCATTCAAACTTTTGGCCCTATATGCCTTTTCTTATTAAACTTTTGTTAAAAGCAATTCATCAATTTATTTGAGATTTTTACCACGAACTACGAGGTTTTGATCCCTAATTTTTATGTTGGTATGTAGGCACAAGTCCGAAGGTCTTATCAAACACAAAAATATAATCAATGAATTCTTTTCTCACCCCCACACTCTATTTTTTTCTCAAACATCTTTTATACCAAAAACACATGCACACGTAAAAAGGGCCCCCTAGGAGTACCTATGACACTTTGGATGCTAACACCTTCCCTCTATCTAACCAACACTCTTACCTGTAATCTCTGACATTTTATTAGTTTTGATTTGAAAACTTCTCATCTTTGGATTTTGTTCGTACTTTTTCCTTTTCCTTTGGAAACAATAAAAGCGCGGTGGCGACTCTGGTTTTATTGGTGTTAAGCTTATCCATAACTTGATGATCGTGAATTTACCGCTACAGGGAGTAAGGACGAGGATTCTACCATTGATCAGGGAACAATCCTTTGTAATGCATAGTACTATACAAAGAAACGAACGCATATCAGCAGTCTTGCCGATTGCAAGCACCACATTGGGAAACACAAACAACACGTTCAATACAACGCAAAGATTAATACATTATAACGAAAACACAACATACAAGCAAGCGTTAAATAAAACGGACAAATATGGCTACCAAAAATGCTAGATAACTACATCAAATGCACTAAGCCCCAAATCACAAAGACCGCTGTTAAGAAAATGCAAAGAGTACGTCAAGTTCGTCATCACAACGAGGCATCTCTTTCCTTCCTAAAATGCAATCAATTGGGATTTCGACGCTGTAAACAGACAACCCATTTGTAGGTGGCAAGAAGAGGACTTCAAAATCATTGGTGAACACCGGTGAAACCCTGTGGCCCATACAATTTCCTTTCAAGGATGCCAAGCGAGCCTTGGCGTTACAAAAACTTAGTAACAATCAAAGTTGCAGCAGAACAATGACAAGAAAATGAAGATAATTAACTTTCTGTTGTATTTCCATCTCTCTGACCTTCTTTCTTTTACTTATTTTATTGCTTTTACCTCTGTTTGATTTATAAAATTAACTTAAATATTGTTATAAATAAAGTTTTTTTTTTATAATGGAACATCGATTTTTAAACTTGTACAATTGATCCCTTCTACTGTGTTTGAAGTTACTTGTCCAACAATAAGGTCAACACATATATTCTTAGATAGACATATGCAAAAAAGCACAATATGTCGTTTGGTTTCACTGCTATCTCTCCAACCGAAAGATATAAGTTTTTCGTCTTATTGTGCCTCCTATTAAGAAAGGTGTCAGTACACTATGATCAACTATGCCAAACCTGTGATTAATCTTCCATTATTTCGAATGATATCAATGAACTTTTTTGTATCGAGTAGTCAAACTAACTGTTTTCTTATCATTATCTATACATTTAAGTATTTATCACAAACCAAATAAAAATAAAAAACAAGAATGGAAAATAAATTGTAAAAAATGATTCACAAAAAGACGCATCATATCATACATTTTACGTATAAATATGTCTTCGTAAAAGCATAATATTGATGTTGACGAGTCTTCAAAAAATACTTCAACTTGAACCTCTAACACTTCTTGATGCTCTCACACATCGAATTTTTGAGGTCGAGATTATGTCTAAATAGATCCATCTTTATCTACTCAATTTTATATAGAAAATTTAGATACAATTCTTTACGTGTAACTTTTATTATTTTATAATAAATCTATAATTTTCTCCTCCACATATACAATTTTCTTTTATTTTCACTCTTTAAATGATATTTAAATACATTTAGTATAAACTACATTTAAAAAATTATAGGAAGTTTTTTCTATCTTATATGGTATTCTTGTTTAACCGAGGCAATATCTAAGTAAATGTTGAATGCGCGATGGAAAAGTGCCAGACGCACGTTTGGCCCAAAAACTTGTAGCTTCTCATTTCCACGGGGAAAATGCTCTGAAACGTAATTTTATTGATGCATACGTCAATCCAAACATATGCTAAGTCTTTGTTTCTGTTGACGCGCGAATTATGAATATATTATTCACAACACTAAAAATTGACAAAACAACAATGTAAATCAAAGTGTCTAACAACAATTTGCTAAATTTTAGATTATCCAATATGAAATGAAAAAAATTGAAATATGAGATAAATAATGAGAAGTTTCGTGAGTTTTATAAGGTGATTAAATTCTTCAATTTAAATGCTTAAAAAAACACTTTCAATTCTAAAATCTAAATCTAAAAACATTTGTTTGAATGAAAAAAATTAAAAGGGTAACTAGCAAATGAAGAAATATTATATGGGTAATGCTAAAAAGGCACATGTTAAGAAACTCAAAAATAAAAAATTTATTTTGAAAAAATAAATAAAATTATTAATTATAAATTTTTAATAAATTTAATACATAATTAATAAATTTAATAAATTTAATACATAATTTCCAAGAATTTATTTCTATATTTATCTTTTAACATGTACCTTGGGCACAAGTTAGCATTACCCTTATTATATTTAATTTGGTATTCTAAATTCTAATCCAAAGCCTATTCTACTCTCTTTTGAGGTGTTCATCATCAAGACAACGGAATTACCACTCTACCCTTATCCAAACTCTACCCTTATCCTGGAGGACTCGCCGGAAAAGCTGCCGGAGTCGTCATCCGCCAGAAACAGTAAGAGATTCCGTCCATATTTCCTTCCCATTTCCTGTAATACGCGAGATTGCGATTTCCGATTCTGCGATTGCATGCAGAGCGGTTTGATTGAAAATCTATCAGTTTTTTAATGCTTATAGATTGATTTCTATCTATCAAATCTGATTTTGCAGTTCTACTTCTTAGATTAGGGTTTTTAATGTTTATAGATTGACCTCGTTAGGTTTCAGTTAAAGCTTTCTGAAAAGGTTTGATGAGGAGAATTTTCTCGTTTGGCACCAACAAATTGAACTGGTTGTGAATGCTCACAGCCTTCAAGGTTTTCTTCTAGGTATATCACCGATCCAACCATCGGTACTACAATTGAGAATTCTTTTTTTTGTGTCCGGTCTCAACAAGATCAGTTGCTTCTTTCATGGCTTCAGTCTACTATCCTGAGTTCTGTCATGACACCTATCTTAGGTTGCGCTCATGCTTCGCACCTATGGACACTAATTCATGATCATTTTTCAAAAAACTCACTCATACTCGTGCACGCCAACTGCGTGCTGAAATGTGTGCCACTATGTTATTTGACTGTAGTGTTGAAGCTTATCTATTACGAATTAAAGTACTTGTTGATTCTCTCGCAGCAGAGATTTCTTCTCTCATGGCCAACCATATGGAGTCTTTGAGGGCTTGTTTGACACTGGGGTTTTGGATAGGTAAGAAAAAATGACGGATGTAGCCTGGGGAGAATGATACCAGTTTTTGCATAATGGGGGGATGTTTGTTGGTTGAAGAGAGTTAGTTGGGTAAGAGAGGTTGAGAAGGCGAGGACAATGCAAACAATGATACAGATGTAGAGTAGCTTGTCTCAGGGGTGTTTGGAAGAGATATAAATGGGGAATGCCTTGGTTCAGAAATGGTTGGAATGGGAGTTGGTTAAGGAATGATTGGAGAGGGAGTTTGACTGGGACTAGGACCAATTGCCTGAGATGATGAGGAATCGGCCATGTTTTAAATTTTCCTCGACTGCAGCATTATAGCATCAGGTTGTTCAATTAGGAAATGGCACCTTGCTACACGCCAACATCCACCCGGACAAAAAACTATATTGTTATAATATTTGTTTTATCTGTATGCTCCTTTTTGAATAATGTTACCCTTCTCAAACACTCACACAGGATGAGTAAGTGAATATTAATATATTTTTTCTCTTGCACGTTACCATCTAAGAAGTTAGAAAAATAGGGCTTGAGTTTGAGTGATTCTTTAATCATTGAGCTTTTTTATGTACGTGTGATCTTTCCTCGCTGCTAATCTGTTTTCTTTTTCAGATTCTAAATGACAACTAGGCAATTTGTTCAACTCTGCATATATTTGTTAGCCGGAAGTTCATTTATATGGTCACCTGGAAACTGTTCGGTTGGTGATTCAGTATCAGGTCAGGTTAGTAAAATATTTGTTTAATGACGGCTCTGTGCTGTTCCTTTTCTGAGTTTGGGTAAATGTCCTGAAACTGCTAAAATAACAGCACAGGGATTCCATTTTCTGAAGCTTGATGAGAAAGTTCCCCAATTGTTACAATCCTTATTGGAAAGATTTACTTCTGTTGTACCTTCTCTCTCAATTTCACATTGGTAACAGTAGGGATCTGTAACAGAAGATGGTCAATCGACATTTATTTTTCTGTTAATGTTTTTACAGTATCTTATTAATTGGCTGCACTCTTTTTTCCTTGGCAAAACATGAAGAAACACGGGCATGTGTTTCAACAAAAGGAATAATGAATTTGTGAAACCCTTAGAATGACAAAACTAGAACTCCTCTCTGCAAGAGTCTGTGTTATTCTTGTTGAAATGACTTCTTTCAAAATTAGCATAGGACCAGCATCACAACGACCAATGTACAATACATGCTTCTCGTCAACTGTCCCATAATAAGTCGCAAAGAATTAGTGTTTGGAAATATGGAGAAAAAAATACTCCCCATGTGATTGATGGCTGTGATAGGGGAAATAGCATCAAGGGAAGGGTATACGAAGTAAGCATGGTAGTAGTGACCATGCCTAAACATTAAAACAAGCAAATGCTGTTTTGCATACTCTTAAAGCCAACCAAAAAGTAAACTTAATGTTGTTTACTTGTTTTAAGAATGGTACATTAAATGAGTGATTATACAAGACAAGGTTAGAAATACAATCTTTAGAGAGAAACTTTAGGGCAGCCTTTGCTGTACCTAGGGGTGCTCATTTTAACCAGATAAGCATGTTATCCGTACCTATTTCCAAAATCGGTTATATAAAACCAGATAACTAACTCTATGTATGGTTTTGGCTCCAGGCCCATATTTTGGGCACTCATCCGATATGTTGGACATCTATATCCAAAAACAAAACCAAATAGTTTCTGCTTAGCCTCTCCCTTTTCGCTCTGCTCTCAAAAATTCAAAATCCTTAATCCACAAACTCTAAGTCCATTACGCCGTCATAATTTTTTCCCCTTTCAACCACGTTCCATCATCATCACACCGTCCATTTCAAATATAGCATTGTCATCCATTCTATTGTGTTATCATGTGTACCATTGATCTTGTCGTATTAAGCTTGTAATGAATTTTTGAAATATTTACTTTATTAAGTTGTAAACCTATGATTGTGTATGACTTATCTATGAAGTTTAACTCCATATTAATTGTTTTCTTACTTATTTATTTCATGAACGTTTCGACCCTAGGTTTAACCAGTTAAACCAATTAAACCTTAAACCCGTTTGCCCTCCCTCCGGTCCGGTTTTTAAAACATTGGTATAAAGTGTCCTTTTTTCTTTGGATCCTGTTGAACATTATATTCCATTTTCGTTTCAGGTGGTTGGCTCCCCAAATCCTAGGTCTAATAGTAGAAATGCTAAATCTTTTTCTCCCATGAAGCAATTTCTGATGCAGTCTTATTATGACAGATATACGAGCTTACTTGATTCAGACTTTGAAAACTTCATGTCTCATGAAATCACTTCTGGTCTGTGTGAAGTGCTTCCAGAAAACCATAGTTCCATATTAAGATTGTCAGTTCTAAAACGTGATCTTGTGGGTGAAGGTTCTCACCGCCGTGTGTCTACATTAATCAAATTACAAACCCAACAGTTGAACTCTTTGTCTGATCTTTTAAGCTACTCATGTGAATTAATAATTATTGAAAGGCTGCCTTCTGGAGTTTTTGCTGATCCATTTGAATTACAACATCTTGCTCAACGCGGTGGTAAACACTCATCACTTGCTTTTCAGATTTGAATAAAGAAAACTTGGGAAAGAAGTTTCACATTTTACTTTAAGGAACATTTCCATATTTCTTTCTTTCTTTCAATCAATAACACATTTTATTGCAGTGTTCAATGATATAGCTGTCTTTGGTGATACAAATCTGGAGCTGCCTTCGTTCTTGTCCAATCGATCTGCCGTTGAAATCCACTTAGATATTGATCCAAATACATTGCTACAGCCAGCTGATATCAGCATAGAGCTTCCTTTGCACGCACGATATCAAGTAAGGCTGTTACAACTCAATTTATACCTCATGCCACTTTTAGCTAAACCTTCCTTTTTTTTCCTTTTGTTTTTCAGCCTCTGAATGAAAGTGGCTACTCAATAGTAGAATTTGGTGCACCGGATACGATACTGCGCTGCAGCACAAAGGAAAAGGTGGAAAATAGCAGTTGTTTGTTCAAATTGAAAAATGATGTTGCCAATCTGTATGATGCTGGTCTAGTTTGGAGAATACCATCTGGAAAAAAGGCACACTCTGATCTTGTCTCTATCGTTACATTTCTTACAGCCTTCTTATCAACTCTTGTAATTATGGTAACATCATTGCATTATTTTAATAGCAGAGTGAGTAAAGATTTGAAACAGTCGTGAAGTTTTTTTATATAAGGATATTTTCTCATCATTCATTATTTGTTGTATTTTATGTAAGGATATTTTCTCATCAGTCAAGAAAAATAATTTGCTTCATCTTTTTATCTCATAACCAAGATTCTTTATTTGTAAATAAAAATAGTATTAAGGTAGTACTTCAAAACAAAAGAATAGTTTCGCACTTGTGATACTAAGCAAGTGGAAAATAACTTTTATTGCAAAATTTTCCCTTGCAACTACCATGAACTCATTCTTAGACTATTAATGTATCAATCTGCAATCAGTGTGTCTTCCTTCTTGTACTAATATTTATAAGTCATTTACATAAAGGAAAAGTGTTTGTTGAGTTTAATTATGTAGTGAAAGTTTATATCCATTCCTGGACCATTTTTTTTATACATTAAGTATTGCACTCGAATTAACATTTCATGTTCTAAGGCAGTAAATCATATTAAAATAATTTATATATTCTATGAAAATAAAATAAAATAATTTCTATTTTGGTCTAATTCACTATAAACTATAATATAGATATTTATATAATTTATATTTTATATGGAAATAAAATAAAATAATATCTTTTTCGGGCTAATCTATAACTATATATATAAAGGGGATAGAGAATTTTGATATGACCTTAATATTCCTTAATTACCCCTCAACTTCTATTAATAGTAACTGTATTTTGTATTTTGTAATAGATTTTATTTATCCGGAAACATTAATTTTAAAATGGAACTAGTTGTGGCAGTTTAGATTTTTTAAAAACCTTCAGATTGTGGCCGAAACCTTCAGATTGTGGCCGTTTATATATCATATGAAAATAAGTATTGAAACATTACCTCTAACATGGAATTATGGATGAAACATTAATGTCCGTCAGTATCAAACACATTCTGAATATGACTAATGTTTTTTTTAATCTATCAACATAAATGAATAGTATCAAGTAATCTGGTCTCTAAATGGAAGTCATCATCTACCCTTCACTTGGACATTTAAAACTATAATTGTGTTTGTTAGGAAGAAAGATAGGTTTTTGTTGCTTTATAATTTATTCATGTATATTTTATTTTACCAAAATCATAATGGAAGAAATATAACTTCTTTTGCATTAAAAATACAATTCACTCTCGCCCTATCTTTATATTTTATTTTCAAAAATGTTTCTATTAATATTCTTTTTAATGTTTGAATAGGAACAATGGACACACTGCAAATGAAAATAGAAGTGGGAAGCCCATGTAGATATGGAAGGTGACATTACTTGGTGACTATGTTGTGAGTGGGATATGGAGGTTTCGTGAGAGCATGCAAACTGATTATCAAGATATTATTAATTTTCATAGTGGAAAATTCCAAACAATTGAATACCTTAGATTTACAGTAAATATTTTGTATTTAACGAAGTATCTATTTTCATATGATATATCTTTTGATAATTGAACTAAATTAAATATTTCCTGGTCTCTTAGAAGAAACAATGATTCTTTTAGTTAAATTATCATGCTTAGTTTTCTAATTTATTCTTCAACTTTTTCATCCATAATTCCATGTTACCTGTAATGTTTATTCTTCCACAGATCTCAAATTTTTTCTTCCACAAATCTCAAAATTTGAATAAAAAGGCAAGGCTCTATGAAATTGACAATTTTTAATTTTGCACAACTTTTATACTAATCCACTTTATGTGCTTTTATATAGTTTGTCAAAGTAAATTTGGGAAATTGTCTATACCATAGAAGCTAAATTTGAGAAGCAATTGTTGATCTCTTAAAGGTTAAGACCAAACTCAATCTCATGTCCATCTTCATCTCCACTTACTCTTTTCATGAGTATGCAACAAAGTTGTTTTGTATTATTGGGTTAAATACTCTTTGTTGAATTTTATAAGATAAAGATAACTATCATATTAAGTGTTTGCTGTTGAGATTAAGAGTTTTATTGATCCAATATATTGTTTTTTAATTTTTATACCTCATCTTTTTTTAATAAATATTAGTTTATAATGGAATGTCATAGTTTTCATTGATTCTTGATCTGATATATATCTATAATCGATAATTTATAACAATATATAATAGGAATACACAAATTTGATATGACTTTTTTTTCTTTCCTTTTTATCCCTACCATTTAATGACTAAACGATTATCACACTTAACAAACTACTATAAAACTTCTCGATTGAACACTTAAAACAATAAAAATAATACACGTTAGAAAAGAAAATATAACCGCAAAATCGAACATATGACGAGAATTCTTG
This sequence comes from Lathyrus oleraceus, assembly GCF_024323335.1. NCBI lineage: Eukaryota > Viridiplantae > Streptophyta > Magnoliopsida > Fabales > Fabaceae > Lathyrus > Lathyrus oleraceus. The sequence goes on along the minus strand of NC_066582.1, from coordinate 268,949,227 downwards.
AGGATGAAAGGATTTTCTTCCCATCAACATTGCATAGGGGATGCAAGAAATCTTTAATGGGAATTGCCAGAAGGTATTTTTGCATTCCACTGAAAATTATTTGGATTTATGAGTGAAATAGGAAGTCTTATCATGGGAAATTGGAATAAAAAATATTCTAAGAAATTAGAATTTGTTTAGTATAGAGTTTGGGGATGAATAATTTTAAAAAAAAAGGAAGATGAATTTTGCTGTGTGTTGTTGTATTGGTCTTACGAATGTTTTTTAAATTTTATTTTATGTTTCAATTTCATGCTAACAAAAGTATCATTACGATTTGTAGGCTTATGAATAAATATTATAGGAACAAGACAACAAAGCATGGAAAAAAAGGCAATATTGTTTTGTTATTCAATTTGGGTGAATCTATAAAATTCATGTAAATATTTGTTTTATAAATTAATTTGTAATTTTGAATATTGTTTTGTTATTCAATTAATGACCTATAACTATTAATCAATTTGAGTGGTCCCATATATGTATGACATATCATCATTTTTAATTACTCCAAATGATGATATCACAAATTTAGGAGAGAGAGAGAGAGAGAGAGAGAGAGAGAGAGAGAGAGAGAGAGAGAGAGAGAGAGAGAGAGAGAGAGAGAGAGAGAGAGAGAGAGAGAGAGAGAGAGAGAGAGAGAGAGAGAGAGAGAGAGAGAGAGAGAGAGAGAGAGAGAGATCACCCATAATTTTTTTTTCCCTTTAATCAGATAGACTCAATAAGACAAAGATGATTTGTATTTGTGGAGTTTGTAATCAAGTTTTGACTATAGTGGATTGAGTCCTTAGAGAGAGAGAGACCATATCACAAAGTTTTTTACAAAAACAATTTATATTAAAATCAAAATTACATAAAAAAATATCAAGAGACAAGTCATAGTTGTTGAATGCATGAATTTAACTTCTATTAGTGGTTTATGTAAATAAAATCATATATATTTACTAAGTACATTGTTTTCCTTTTTTTTTTATCAGAAATCCAAGTAATTCATAAACAAGTCATAGTTGTTGTTCTATCAAATCTAGACTAAAATAAAGTATCTTCATTATCCAAGTATACATTTTTTTTGTCACAATAACCCATATTATATTCAAGCGAGTCACTGTTTATTATGTTAAATACGTGATTTAATATAATTGCCAATGCCGCGAAAACCTATAGGGTCACACACAAAGGACGGATTGATGAGAGATAGAGTAATTAAGGAGTACTGTAACATACGGTGCCCTTAAGTGAATTATAGAACATCGTAAGGTACGGTGTACTTAAGTAGAATACGAAATATGGTAAGGTACCACACGCTTAAGTTATTTTGACATATTATAAGATATGGGCCATATACACTTGAGTGGGCTTTTTAACTTGCAGCCCACACAATTGGTTCTATAAATAGAACCCTTGTGTAGAAGCATTGTTACACTTGCAATTTCGTTTCTCTCTCTCTCTCTCTCTCTCTCTCTCTCTCTGTCATTCAAAGCCTTCATTCGTAGCAGCTAGCACTGAGATTGAAGGAATCTGTTCGTGTGGACTGAGTAGAGGCGTTGTCATCGTTCAACGTTCATGATCGCCACAAAAGGTAATAATTCTATCACTGATCATGCCCATTCGTAAGGATCATTAAAGGAGAAATTTTAAATTCCGCTGTGTTTTGGATCGCCATTCTCCTTCATTTACAAGGCAAGAGCTTCGTCTTAGCGCGGGAGGCCTTATGAGACGAACAATGATTGAGGGGTTTGCCAAATCACAAGAGGACTGATAAGGCAAACAAATGACTGAATGAAGTGGGCCTAAGCATAAGAGGACTGATAAGGCTCACAATGAATATGATTTGTCGATTAGGATTTAAAGGTTTGATAATAAAGGAACTGATCCAAGGGATATCTGAATGTCAAAGGTGTAGCACCTAAAATTTGCACCTACATTTTGTACATACATTTTCATCGTTAGTTCATTAACATAACATGGTCCACTGCATAGCATTGCATTGTCCCTTTTGCCCAAGTGCAAGGTCATTCAGAGGATTAGGTCAAACTGGTCAGGAGATCAGTCAGTCAAGCAAGCAAGTGTGTTTTTCATTGAAACAAGGCCCTAGGGTTGGTCCAACATGTTCACATGACTTGGGGATCCATTTGAAGTGTTTTGGTCAAGGATTGGATGTTCAGAAGTCATCAGTCAATGCATAGTGTGCCAGAAACCCTAAAAAGTCAAACTTGGTCAACTGTGTCTGATTTTTATGGTTTTGATGGTTGGATTTGGTTTGAGAGAGCTCATTCATGTCCAAATAAGCTTCATGTATCATGTCAAAGACCATTATTGAAGAATTGGAAGCCAGACAAGAAATTTCCAAAAATAGAAACTGGACCTGTAATTTTAGCTGCCAAAAATGGAAAGTCTTGATCCTCAATCTTACATCATGATACAAGCTTCAAATGAATTTTTGCCTAACATGAAAGTTGAAGATCTTGTTCTCCCATTTCCAAAAAGTCCAAGAACTCTCAATTCCCATGTATGGTTGACAAGATATGATCATTTCATTTTCAAAAATTCTTGATCTTCAAAAGACCATATCTCTCAAACCATTTGGCCAAATTTGGCGGGGTTTTTTCCTACAAGTCATATTTGATCCCCTCTTTCCAAAAATGTCATCATCATGCACCAAAACCTTATGGATCAAAATGGCATTTTTTCACTTACATGAATTATTTTTAAGTAAAGTGAAATTGTGAACTTTTGATTTATTCATTTCCAAACACTTTTGCCATTCAAATATGATCTGAAATGTTGTTTATGACTTGTAGAAGGCCCAAATTCGTGACCTTTGCCATCACACCTCACCATGTGAACCAAAATGGCCAATTAGCAATTTGCTCATTAAAACAAAACATGATTAGCACTTCATTAAGGCAACCTAAAACAACAAATATAAACTCATTTTCTGATCATTGTGCAACCCTAGCAGCCAACATTACACAAACAGAAACTCATCCTCTCAAAAAAGTCTCAAATTATTCATTTTGGATTTCTGATCAAAACACCAAAGAAGCACGAATTTGCTTGTTTGTTCCCTCCTTAACCAACACATTGGAATCATTTTATGGCCATGAATCCCAATTGGAAGCTCATTTCGAGTTCTGTTTTCTCCAAGCTCCATCAATGGTGATTTTCGATTTGAGCATTTTCAAAGGCTGTTGAGCTACAAGTCACTCTCCATTCATCATTTCCAACCACAAGGAGCATCTGTTTTGGCCTCTTGCAACCAGAAAACCACAATCCAACTCAGCTCTTCAAATCTGGTAGGTATTTCGAATATCTCATTTCTTGAAATGATGCTATGCACTGTGTAGATCTTACTTAGCTGGTTGTTTTAAGCTTTGAATCATGTCAAATGGTTGCCTATGCTAAAAGATATGTTGACTTGAAATCTGATGTGTGAATGTGTTTATCTTCGATTCATGATTGTTAGTGTGTTTTAAGGAAAATGAATGATGGATTCTTGATGTGTGTGGTGTACTGGTTCTAGTGATATGTTGGATTCCAATTTCTGGGCATTTCGAATTTCACGAGTTTGGGGAAGGAGATGATGATAGCACTGTACATGATGAACCCTAGAATTTCCAGATTTTCTTTCCCTGTTCACGTGCTGCATGAGCCTCACTACTGTTTCATTGGCATGGGCCAATCAGAACATTCCATTGTTCTGCCTTAAACGCGGCGTTTTATTAAGTTGTCCAAGATATTACAAAAATGCCATCGGTCCTATTATTCTAAATTAATTCATTTATTTGTTTCAATATTTATTTCATTTTGTTACTCAATCTCACAAAAATCACATCTCATTCATTGTTAATCCAAAATTCATGGGAATTTTTGCATTGTGTTCATCTGGATCTCTACTTTTTTATCATGATTTTTGCTGATTTTTTGGATGAGTGAATTTTAAATGGTATTAGGGTTTGTGACATGTATTCATATTTTGTACCTTTTTCCAAAACCTTTGTGAAATGGTGATGCTTTATCCAATGGCTTCCAAACTTTTTGTGCTTAAACTAGACACATTCATGGTGATTTTGATGTAGAGTTTGTGAATTTATCTTATCTGGATTGTGAGTTATGAATTTTTGAATTAGGGTGTGACAATTTGTGTCACACCATTGATGTGAAACTTAATGATTTTTGATACCATGCTTCTTGAACTCCAATTGATCTGAATTTTTGCATGAACCTACTCTTGTATGTCCAGTTCACATGTGAATTTTCTTGGAATTAGTTGTGGCATTTTCCAATTGATTGAGATTTTTGTCCCCTGTTTGATCATATGTTGACTTTGTGTGACACTTGTGCCCATTTGTTTTGTGAAATGCTCATACTTTATTAGATGGACATGAAATTTTACATGAGATTACTAGACATCTTAAGCTTTGCCATGGTTTTAGTCCCATTCATTTATCATATGCCATCTCTGATTTATGAATTTTTCAAGTTGATGCATGATTGGTTGACTTCTTTGAGCATGTTCAAAATTGCCTTGCCTTTCTGATTTTCATTGACTATCTTCTACTTGTCCAAATGAGATGAAATTTGACATGCTTACCATGCTGTGGATTGTGATTGATAATGATTTATTTGGTGATTTTTGGAAATGTTTGAGATTGCTTTTGATTCAAGTCTTTCTGTTGACTTCTGTGAGCTTTTGTTTGCTATACTTTGACCTAAATTGTTCATGAAATGATGATGATGATTGATATGAATGTGAAACCAATTGGTATTGTTTCTTGATTGTTTGAACATGATTTTGGATACTTGCCCTTTGCTGTTTTAACTTTCTCATTCACTTTTGACCCTAGGCTTGCCCTAGTGGTCCTGTTACTCACATTTGAGTTCATGTTTTCAGGTTGACCAACAAATGGCCAATGAGACCAATTCTCTTTGATTGAACTTGCTTGTTTATCATGACTAACATGCTATTTTTTGTAGGTTGCTTGGCTCACATGCCTTGAGCCTTGTGCCTTGCACATTCACTTGCTTATGATTAACTGTTGATGTCTGTTTCCTTTTGCTTTGTTTTGAAGTTGTATACTAATGTCTGCTTGACTATTTCAGGTGCTTTTAGTTGCTCAGTTCCTTGTGAACTTTTGCTTTGCTTTGCTTGTATAAGCAATTTGCATTGAGGTATACTTCTAAATCTTCATGTAGTCTGGAAGACCTGGCCTGTTACTTGGCCAGGCAACTGTCTGAAGTCCTCCTTAAGAGGCAATGTTTGTGACTGTTTACATTTGTCCTTGTATAGAGTCAAAGACCTCCTAAGTGAAGAGGCAATTGGCAGAACCCAAGGGATATGCAACCTATCCCCTGCTATTCTGTGTGTCATCTGTTTTGCTCGCACCACTGTGTTGATGCATTGCAGATACAAACCCAAGATCTTGTACAATTGTACAGTTGAGTCAGTTTTAAATGTGTAGAAGGGTTCCCACTTTCTGAACCCACACATTCTTGTCTTAAGCTCTCCCAGGCCAGGGATAAGAGCTGTGAAGTCCTATCTTCACTCACCTTTCATCTGCTTCACCTTAGCCCCTCAATGGCAAGGTTAAGAGCTAACATTACCCAGTTCCGGTGGTTTGTTTGTTGAGGTTGATATGACCCCTCGACTAAAACCTAACCTTGATTGAGCCCATTGTTTGCATATAGTGTGTGCTACTTGTGCTTGTGTGTTTGTTTAGCTTGCTTCCTGTGCAAGTTAGGTTTAGTTTGGCTTGCTTCCTGTGCAAGTCAGGGTTAGGATAGGCTTGCTTCCTGTGCAAGTTAGCTAGAAACCTTAACTTAGGGATGATTTGCATGATAACATCTAGGCTCGAGTCGTAGTCTCCCTAGTTGTGTCTCCCTCTGTTATCTGGTTAGGCTAGTCTTTCTCCCCTCTGTAGGGGAACTACATCGCCCTGATCCTCGTTCCAGACGAGGTATGTAGGCAGGAGACCGTGCGAGGTCTCTCCGGGCACCTTTTTTCTTTTTGTGTGTGTTGTTTGACGATTGCTAGGCTCGAGTTCCCGACTCCTTAGCAATTTGTTGTCTGTTTGTTCTTGTTGTGTGCTTGGAAGCCAGTATAAGTCCATCGAGTGGCATCTGGGTTCCAGTGTGCGTGTGTTGGTTTGGATGCTGATGTAAGTCCAGTGATTGGCATTCGGGCTCCACGTTTGCCTTTGCCTGTTTTTGTGTGCGTGTCAGCCGAGCTACGAATGCTCTGATTCTCCTTTGTCCAAGGAGATACGTATGCATAGGACGCGATATCCTAGCGAGCATGTGTCGTTTCCCCAGTTCGAACTACTTTGACTCTGATGTCTATGCCTGATAGACTAAGTAGGCCCAGGATGCGATATCCTGCCGAGTCAGTTTCAGTCTTGTTTGTTTTCTTGTGTCTCTTTCAGCCAGTGTGTGTGTGTGTGGTGTTTGTTTTAGCAACCTTTTCTTTCTTAGAGCGTGGATCCCTGTAAGACCCCAATTTTTGGCCCTAAGATCCCTCATGGCCCATATCATATCATATCATGGCCTCAAGGATCATTGCATACCTTAGTCTCCTCCTAGTGGGTAGTTTGCCTTGTGGGTTGTTTCCTGATCACCAAGCACGTCTTGCATTTGTATATTCTTGCTTTTCATATGTTTATCATTCAAAAAGTACAAAAATATTGTCAGCTAACCTTGTTGCTTGCAGCTGAAGCAATCATCAACAATTAGGTCAAAGACAGTCAACAGTCAGTCAAAGCAATGGATGGTGGCCATTCTTGCAGAATTTGGGCACCATGATCAATAACCAAGAGTTCATACAACTTGGGACACCATTTGAAATCAAGGTCTCAAGGAATTAGGGTTTGGAATTCATCAGAAGAGGTTCAATCATCCAAAACCCTAGAAAGTCAAACTTGGTCAACAGTGGATTTAATCAGGGATTTGATGGATGGAATTGATTTGAAGGAGTTCATTCATGCTTATATAAGCCTCATCTATCATGTCAAACCTCATCATGGAAGAAAATCAAGTCAAACAGAAAATTTCCAGAAATAGAAAGTGGACCTGTAATTTTCAACTGCCAAAAATGGAAACTTCTTGATCTTAAACTTACATCATGATACAAGCTTCAAATGAATTTTTGCCCAACATGAAAGTTGAAGATCTTGTTCTCCCATTTTCAAAAAGTCCAAGAACTCTCAAATCCCATGTGTGGTTGTCAAGATATGATCAATTCAATTTCAGAAATTTGTGAACTTCAAAGAGCCATAACTCATGAACCATAAGGCCAAATTTGGTGGGGTTTTTTTTCTACAAACCACATTTTTCCTCCTCTTTCCAAAAATATAAATTTCATCCTCCAAAACCTTGCCAATCAAAAAGGCATTTTTGGCCTTGACTTTATTCATTTCAAGTTTGACCAACCATTGACTTTTTGAATTAAGGCTTTTCACACCATTTGGCCAATTGGGAAATGTTTGGTGTGCTATTTGAGACATGTTTTAAGGCTCAAATCATGCAGAACTTATACCTCCATGTGCATATTTTGAAAATTGGCAAATGATGCATTTTGGTCCTTTTAAACAAAACAAGCTTACCACTCCATAAGGAAACACAAAACAGCAAGAGTAATGGTCATTTGCAGCATGTTACAAAGCACATTTCGTGCAGACTCACACCCCATTGCCAAGTTGGTGAAAGTTAGCAAAATGACAAAAATGCTTCATTTGAACTAATCTTGTTTAGCACTTCATTAACCAACATTAAACAGATGTATATAACCTTATTTTCTGCACAACTAAACCCTAGGAGAGCCAACAGCAGCCACGACCAAAAAACTTCTCACTCTCTCACTTTTGCATTTTTGACATTTGGCAATTTCTGTTCAAAATCTCCAAACAACTCGAACATTCCTTCATGTTTCCATCATCTAATCACCATTAAGAGTTGTTTCTAAGCATAAAATACCAACTGGGATAGCATTTCAAGGTCTGTTTTTTCCATGAATCCAACAATGGTGATTTTCGATTTTGGGGTTTCCAAGAGTTGCTGAGCTTCAAGCTACCCTCCAGCCATCATTCCAAACCAAGAGCTTCATCTGTTTCAAGCTGCATCATCCAAATAACCACTGTTGCTCCATTTACTTCAAATCCAAGTAAGATTTCGACCCTCTCTTTTTTCAAAATCATGAGATGCCTCTTGTAGATCTTTGTTTGCTGGTTGCATTAAGCTTAAAATCGTGTGTTTTGGTTGCTTATATTGAGAGAAATTTGACCTTAAAGTTTCATGTTCATGGATGTTTTTGCTTATTGCTTCTTAGTTAGTTTGTTTTAATGATAATGGATGTTGGATTATGATTATGCTTGGTGTGCTGAATCGATTGCCATATTTAAATGCTGTTTCTGGGATAATTTGTTTTTCGCGATTGACTGATGATGAAGAACAAGTTGGCGCTGTACTGTACACAAACCCTAAATTCGTTTTTTTCCAGAAATCCACTGTTCACGTGTTGGCTACTTTTGTTATTCTTTGTTTGCATGAACACACTGTTGCCTTGCCGATACTGAATCGCTGCGTGCCACCTCTCCAACCAAAACTCACCGTTTCATTTATTTGCACACAGTAATTTGTCCACTTCATGAAACACGTTTGGGCTGCTGGCTTATTTTGTTTTACATATGCAACACTATTTCTTTTGCCTTGCCAAGTCCCAGCGTGCCACATCACCACTGATGCGCACCGCTTCACTTATTTGCAACAGTGATTTGTTTTCATTTCATGGAAAAAACGATTTGGTCTGTGTGTTTAGTTTGTTCTGCATGCTATCACTGCTTTTCCATTCCCATGCCCTGTTACCGTGTGACACACAGTACATTAAAACTCACCGTTTCATTTAACTTCCCCATGAATTACAATTATGCCATCCAGTTGACCATTGTTTGACTCGTTTCCCATGCTATGTGCTCATGTTTCATCCAATTATTCATCCAACTTGCAAAATTCATTTCTCTCTCAAATTAAATCCAAAAATCATGAAAATTTTTCCATCATCTTCACATGGATGTCTAGTATTTAATTATGATTTTTAATTAATTTTTCATTGGCTGGATTTTAATTGGTAATTGGTTTCCTAACAAGTATGCACATTTGACACCCTTTGCCATTTCAATTGTGAAATACTCATGATGTATCCATTGCCCTTGAATTTTTTTGTGGTGAAACTAGACTCATTCACCTTTGTTTCCATGTAGAGTTTATACATTTCTCATATGTGGTTTGTGAGTTACAATTTTTTGAAGTGAGGTGTTGCATTTGGTGCTACATGAATGATATGCATTTTCCCAATTTTTGTTCACATGCTTCCTTACATCCAAATGATCCCAAATTTTGCATGAATGATCTCTTACATGTCTAGTTTGTGTATGAATTTTCTGGGATTTAATCATGCTGTTTTCCATTTGATTGTGAATTTTCTTCCCTGCCTAGTCAAATGTTGACTTTTTGTGCTACACATTGCCATTTCATTTGGGAAATCCTCATATCATATTGTATGATCATGAAATTTCATATGTGCATACTAGACATCTTGAGCTTTGCATTGGTGTTAATCTCATTCATTTCTCAGCTGTTTTCAATTTGATATGATTTTTTGAAGTTGACCCATGTTTGTTGACCTTCATTGTGCATGCTTAAATTTGGTTTGACTTCTTGATTTTAATTGACTGCCTTCCTCTCATCCAAATGCAATGAAATTTGACATGCTTGCCATGCTAGATGTTAGGATTGAATGTGATTTATTTGATAATTTTTTGAGATTGTTTGGGTTGACTTTTGAATGAAGTCTTGTTGTTGACTTCTATATGCTTTCCTTTGCCATGCTTTGCATTCTTTCGTGTATGAAATGACAATGATGCATGATTTGATGGTGAATCCAATTGAGATAGCTTCTTAAATGTTTGAACATGAATTGGGTTGACTTTCCTTTGCTGTTTTGACCTTTTCTTTCATCTTTGACCCTAGGCTAGTCCTAGTGGTCTTTTGAGCTTACAATTGAGTTATTGTTTCAGGTTGAGCACCAATGCCTCAAAGATCATTCAAATTTGATTGAGTTGGATTATATATATCATGTGCTAACCCTTGTTTTGTAGGTGTGACTCATATAGTTGAGTCTTGTGCTTTGCACATTGGTCCCTCTGTGGTTGACTGTTGTTTCATTTCTTTTTGATTTGAACTGTTGACTTGTTTACTAATAAGTTTGACTTTTTCAGGTACACTTTAGTTGCTTTAGTTGCTTGCTTTGCTTTTTAGCAATTGCTTTTGAGGTATAATTACTTCTTCTTCATGTAGTCTGGAGACCCGGTCTGTTATTTGACCGGGCAAACTGTCTGAAGTCCTCCTTAAGAGGCAATGCCTGTGTGTGTTTAAAATTGTCCCAAGCAGGAAAAGTCCTTCAAGTAAGGCAATTGGTGGAAGGTAGGGATAAGTAATCTATCCCCCACTAGTCAGTGTGTCCTCTCTTTGCTCCCATTACATGGTTGAAGCATTGAGATAAAAACCCAAGATCTAATAGAGTCAATAATGTGGAAAGAGCTCCATCTTTCTGAGCTCCCACACTTTCTAATATGCTCTCCCTGATCAGGGATAGAAGCAATGAGGCACACCCCTCATCTCCTATTCATCTGCTTCACCTTAGCCTCTCAATGGCAAGGTTAAGAGCGACATTTACCCTATTACAGTGGACTTTCATAGTCGAACCCTCTTGTGTGAGCCTCCTTGTTTGGCTATAGAGTGTGTTGTTTGATATTCATTGATTGATTGATTGCTTCATATACACATGTTTGCTTTCATGCTTTGTGCACTCATCATCATTTATTGCTCATCAATACATAATCATCTCATTTGTCTTTGTGACATTATCATTGTTGTGTACCCATTGAGGACAATTGTAAGTCCATTGCTTTGGCATTTGCTCCTATGATATGGAAGGATAGAGTGTAAGACCTCATTGGTCACTCATATCTTCTGTTTTATCTGTTTGTGTGTGAGGATACAGTTATAAGTCCCTGTAAGTTGGCATCTGTTGTCCTGTGATCATAATTTGATCTGTTTGATTTGTATGAGAGGTTGCAATTATAAGTCCCTGTAAGTTGGCATTTGCATTCTTGTGATCATATTGTTGCTTTTGTTCTTGTATGTGAGGATCCATTGTAAGTCCCTGTAATGTGGCATTGGTATTCCTATGAACATATCTGTGGAGTTAACCTAAGTCCAGATAGATTGGCAGTTGACGTTCCATGTTTCATCTTTGTTTTCTTTTGAGGAGATTAGTGTAAGTCCATTGAGTGGCTTCTGATATCCTGTTCTGTTTTAGGAGACTGGTGTAAATCCATCTATTGGTATCCGGTATCCGCCTTTTATTTCTTTGTTTGAGGAGATTAGTGTAAGACCATTGAGTGGCATCTGATATCCAGTTTTATTTTAGGAGATTGGTATAAGCCCAGTGATTGGCATCCGGTATCCGTCTTTCTTGCTTTGTTTGTTTGTTATTATCCATTGCTATTCCAAAGGACACACTTGAATCATCTCCCATATGATTTCAAGAAGTGAACCTTCTAAGAAGTTTTACAATCCATCCTCATCCATTCATCCTCATTATGTCCTAAACCTTTTCACACTTTGATTTCAAACTTGACATAGATATTGTGCAAACATCTTCATGTTTTCAAACTAAAAACCTGGACCCCAAGTCCTTGACTTTTTTCAAACTCCATTTCAATACACTTCTTTTGAATCAATCTTAATCATACTTTGACTTCATTTTCATAATCACAATCAATTAACTTCACTCATTCACTTGTTTTGGCTTTGTCCATTGTTAATCTTTTCATACATTAGCCATAGGTTTCAATTATCATTGTGGTTGATGTAAATCTTGCCTATCCTTAGTGAGTCGACAGTAAGACTTCCGTACTGAAAACAGGGCTAACCCCTCTAGTACGTCGAAGCTATCCTCGCATGGTGGATGTTGTTTTTGGTCGAGTGTTCTCCCATTGATAATGAAAAGCCTCAGTGCTTGTGTTTAAAACTGAATCCACCAACTTTTGGAAATCTTTTAGCCGAACTACGGCGTTTTGATCCTTACCTTTGATGGAAGGTACGTAGGCAGCGGGTTTATCCGTTCAAACCCAATAAAAAATGTATATTCTTTTCCCATCATCCCAATCATGTTTGCACAATCTTTATGTCATAACAAATAACAATCTTTTACAACAAGTGTGAAAAGGGCTCCCTAGGAGTACCTAGGACGTAGTGGGTGCCTAACACCTTCCCATTGCGTAATTTACCCCTTACCCAGAATCTCTGATCTTTTTATTAGTTTTCTACGTGTAAAACTTCTTAGGCTTTTGTTCGCTTTTTAGCCAGTCCTTTGGATAAATAAAAGTGCGGTGGCGACTCGAAATTTCAATGTATCTCTTAGCTTATGATTTAATCGATAGATCATATAGCGACGAATACACCGCTACAATCCCGTCGAGTACGACGAACGTGAGGGGTGCTAATACCTTCCCCTTGCGTAACCGACTCCCTTACCCTTTCTCTTTGGTCGCGAGACCATGTCTTTTCCAGGTTTACTCTGAGCGTTTCCTTTCCCCCTTTTGGGATAAATAACGCACGGTGGCGGCTCTGTTGTTCTTCTTTTCCCGCCGGTTTTTCGCGTAATGCGACAGCTGGCGACTCTGCTGGGGAAATGGATGATGTAGACCTGTGCTGGTCCATCTTCCCTAAGCGAGTCTTTCCTAGCGTTCTAGGATTAGTTTAGGTTGTTTGTTTGCTTTATTTATTGCATTTATTATTCTGACGGTGTATATATTTGCATAAATATTTGCATGCATCATACTATCATGTTGCCGTCCTCTGTGCAGGTGGTTCCTCTGTTTTGGGGTGGGTGTTCTGAGCGAGGCCCAATACCCAGGCCTGAGTACACACCTAGGATTAGCGTGGTCTCATGTCTCTTCACATGTTGTACGACATGATGCGGAGACATGTCACCACAGCCGGACGAGGTTCATTTGAGAGAGTCTTGCCGGGTGGAGTTATTCCGCTTAGGTTGGATTATCTCTTTTGGGCTATTGACTCTGGTGACCGATCATTTCCCGGATCTTTGGTTTAGACGATCTCAGGAGAGCTACAATGGCACACCCGAAAGGGCAAACCCATTGAGTATCTCTGCCCGATTGTCGAGACTATTATCCGTCTTAGGATGACCTGATTAGAATTTACCTGTGAGGGGAGGGTGATTCTTACAGAGGTATGTTCAGATGGTGACTCAGATGGTGATTTTTTTGTTCCGTGGATCAGAGTCATATTTATAAGTCGGATTTATGGTCATTTATTGCCGAGACGCCGGAGTGCTGTCCGAGTTATTAGTGGGGATCCGTTTATTTCAGGATTCCCCGGGCCGATTCAGAGGTTATGGGTATCTGATCAGAGATTGGTTGGTGATGATGATGATGGTGTATCTTTCAGTTCCGTTTATTTCGGAACCCTTGAGTCGGATTTATGGTTAATCAGACTTCAGATGGTTGTGATTGGTTCAGAGATCAGGGTTGTGATTCAGAGTAACAGATGATTAGATGGCTTGGAGGATGGCAATGCATTGCATTCATACATCTGCATCATTCCCACTTTGCATTCATCTGCATCAAACCTACGTCTAGCCATATGAGGAGTATTATTGATTGAGAATCTGGTTGAGAGACATCTGAATGTCAAAATGTTATTGGTGAAATATTATCTGTCTCGATGAAACCAGAATCAAAGGACAGAATCTTCCTCATATGGACAGACGTTGCATTCATGCATATTAACCTGTTCGTTGTTTTGCAGGTATCTGTTGCTAACATGCTTGATTGTTTCAGGAATCATTGCGCGTGCTCGCAGAGTTGTACCTTTGCGCTCAACCCGACCTCACAGATACTTCACGAGGCACAACACTCCTCGACTGATGGATCTCCCAAACACAGATATCCTCGAGCTAAAAGACAAGATGACTGAGTTGATCAACATCATGCAGGGTTTTGCAGTTGGTCAGAAAGCTCTAGCAGACAAAGTTGAGAAGCTCGAGCGGGCTTCAGCAGCAAACAGTGGTGTAAACTTGGATGGTGTCTCCAACCAGGGGCTGGGTGGTTCTAGAGACGGTGAAAAAAGAGCAACTGTAGGTATGGTGAACAACGCTGAGGGTTTCGGTGCTGCTGGTGGTCAACCGGGGCAGAATTTGAAGGATAGTCTGTTTCCTCCATTCTTCGGGGTTGAGGATGACAGGGAGGAAGACAGGGAAGCAGACCAGTTCTCGATGCATAATGAACCTTTTGGTCAATATAGTGCTCCGCCGCAGAACAAAGAGATTCAGCTGCTGGCTGAAAAGATCAGAGCTCTGGAGAGCTATGCCACTCCTGGGGTGGTAAACATGTCAAACATGGGGCTAGTGGAGGGGATTGTGATCCCGCAAAAGTTTAAAGCGCCCGCGTTTGATCGCTATAATGGGAGTTCCTGCCCCGAGACTCATCTGCAGGCTTTTGTCCGCAAGATCTCAGCTTACACCATGGACCAAAAGCTGTGGATGTACTTCTTCCAGGACAGTCTGTCTGGAGGATCTTTGGAATGGTATACCAAGCTGAAATCTTCTGATATCAAGAATTGGCAAGATCTGGGGGACGCATTCTTTAAGCAGTATCAGTTCAATGCTGATATGGCCCCGAGTCGTACCCAGCTGTAGGGTATGTCTCAAAAGAATAACGAAGGGTTTAAAGAATACGCTCAGAGGTGGAGGGAGTTGGCTGCCAGAGTGCAACCTCCATTAGTTGACAGAGAGATGTCTGATCTCTTTATGGGGACTTTGCAGGGGGCGTATGCTGAGAGGATGGTTGGTTATCCGGTGACCAACTTTTCAGATATAGTTGTGGCTGGGGAGAGAATTGAGAGCTGGTTGAAGCTCGGGAAGATTCAGGGTGTAGCTTCGTCGTCTGGGTCAAAGAAGCCCTTTGGGAATGGACAGAGGAAGAAGGAGGGTGATACCAGTGCAGTATACGCACAAAGAGGACCCAGTAGGGATCGTTACTTCCAGCATACTGCTGCGGTAACCATTCCTGCTGAGCATCAGCCTGCACAGCAACAACAACAACAACCTCAACAGCAAAGACAACCATTTCAGCAGAGGCCTCAGAGGGCTGGTTATCAGGTGTGGGGGAGAGCAGTTGATAGGCAGTTTGACAGGCCGCCTGTGACTTATTCTTTTCTGTTTAAAAAGTTGATGGACTTGGGGCTGGTACAGACAAGGACTCTGGCACCTTTGAGACCCGATCAAAGGCCAGCCAACTATGATGAAAATGCAAAGTGTGAATTCCATTCGGGTGCTCCTGGACATAATATAGAGAACTGTAAAGCTTTTAAGCACACAGTTCAAGACCTGGTGGATTCGAAAGCTATCAACTTTGCACCATCTCCCAACGTGAATGCTAATCCCATGCCCGCGCATGGTCAAAGGGGGGTGAATGCTATCTCTGAGGAGGGCAGAGTTGGGTTGTCAAGTGTTAATCAGTTGAAGGCTCCTCTGGCTGAGGTCAAGAGGCAGTTGTTGAAGAATGGGGTTTATCCAGGCTGTGATGAGCAATGTGCTGAGTGCGTTGGTGCCCCTGATGGGTGTGAACTCTTAAGGAAGACTGTCCAGAGTTTGATGGACGATGGGAGTATTTTGATTGAGAAGGTTGATATGGGAAAGGAAGAGGTCTCCACCATAACAATTTATTTTGACCCGGTAGATTTGTCTACCCTGGCGGAGGCGGCTCCAGTTACCATCACGGTACCTGGACCCATTCCGTATGACAAAGAGGATGCTGTACCATGGCATTATGGTGGAGAGGTATACTGCAATGGTGAGAGGGTAGAGGATCAGACTGCGGATGAAACCACCGTTTCGAAGGTGGATAATGCCGGTCCTAGCGGTTTCACTCGCAGTGGCAGACTGTTTGCTCCGGATGCCTTAAGGAGAGAAGAAGGAGAAAAAGAGAAAAAAGAAAAGGCCGAGGCTTTAGCCAGGGCAAAAGGGAAAGCAGTGGTGAGTGATAGTACTCCAGTGGTGACACCGGCGCCGCTTGGGTCGGAAGAAAAACTTGATGATGATGCAGAGGAATTCTTGAGAATCATCAAGAAGTCTGAGTACAAATTGGTTGACCATCTGCAGCAGACTCCTTCCAAAATATCCATTTTGTCCTTGCTGTTAAGCTCTGAGGGTCACAGGGAGGCTTTGTTGAAGATTTTGAGGAAAACCTATGTTCCTCAAGAGATTACCATTAACCAGTTGGAGACGGTCGTGTCTAACATGCATGCCAGCCATGGGTTGGGTTTTACAGACATGGACTTGACTGTGGATGGGAGAAATCACAATCGGGCGTTACACATAGCGATGGAATGTAGAGGAGCCGTGCTTTCGCATGTGCTGGTTGATACCGGCTCCTCTTTGAATGTGTTGCCGAAGAAGGCTCTGGCAAAGTTGAGTTGTGATGGGCTGATTCTGACTCCGACTGATTTAATAGTGCGAGCATTCGATGGGTCGAAGCGGGCCGTGTTTGGAGAGGTTGAGCTTCCTGTGAAGATAGGCCCAGAGGTGTTCAAGTCGACTTTTTACGTCATGGATATCCAGCCGGCATATAGTTGCCTGTTGGGTCGACCATGGATCCATGCTGCTGGCGCAGTGACCTCGACTTTACACCAAAAGTTGAAATACATCTGGGAGGGACAGGTCGTCACTGTCTGCGGAGAGGAGGATATCTTTGTCAGCCACCTGTCCTCATTCAAATATGTGGAGATGGATGGCGAAATCTGGGAGACGCCAAGTCAAGCTTTCGAAACCGTTAAGGTGGAGAATGCTCTGTTTGCCAAAGAGGAGGAGAAACCGTCCATTGCTTCGTACAAACAGGCCGCCGAGGTGATAAAGAATGGAGAGGCTCCTGGTTGGGGCAGGATGATGGATATCTCCGCAAAGAAAGATCGCTTCGGAGTGGGTTACCAGCCGGGCCGAGGCTCAGGACAAGGCAGAGGACGCCGTACGTCAGTAACATTCACAAGCGCCGGAATGCTGGATCCGGATCACATCTGCATGATGAGTGAGGAAGCTGATAGCGACTGCGACATTGACCGGTGGATAAAGCCGTGCGCACCAGGGATGGGAATCCAAAACTGGAAGGCTGAAAAGATCATCCGGGTCACTCTGCTGGAAGAGTAATATTTTTCTTGTTTTGATTTTATGTGCATGAAAGCCATACGTGTTGCCCGACACGTAATGGTTCATTGTAAGGGCCACCTCATGTTTAAATTTGCAAGTTCGCATCATTAATAAAAGGATGTTTTTCAATTAAAAGCGATGTTCCCTGTTTTTCATTTATTTTTGCAGTTTAAAAATAAAAATAAAATAAAAATGGCAATGTTTTCATTTTTCTTTTTCAATTTGTCACACACCGGTTCTAAAGCAATGCATGAATCAACATTCATGCAGATGTGATTCTTCTCCGGAACTCATTGATAACAATCCTGTTACACCCTCGTATGACTTCGACAATCCAATCTATCATGCTGAAGAAGAAGGCGAAGAAGATTGTGAACTGCCAGGGGAATTAGCCAGGTTGTTGAAACAAGAGGAGAAGGTGATTCAGCCGCATGAAGAGCAGATTGAGGTTGTGAACTTGGGTACCGACGAGGTCAAAAAAGAAGTGAAAATCGGGGCTGCTTTGGAGGAAAGTGTCAAGAGCAGAATGGTAGCACTGTTGAAAGAGTATGTCAACATCTTTGCCTGGTCTTATCAAGATATGCCAGGGTTGGATACCGATATTGTTGTGCACAAGCTACCGTTGAGAGCAGATTGTCCTCCAGTGAAGCAGAAATTGCGCAGAACTCGACCTGACATGGCGATGAAAATCAAAGAAGAAGTGCAGAAGCAGTGGGATGCTGGTTTCCTTGCTGTCACTAATTATCCGCCGTGGGTTGCAAATATCGTGCCAGTTCCGAAGAAGGATGGGAAGGTGAGAATGTGTGTGGACTACCGAGATCTGAACAGAGCTAGTCCGAAAGATGATTTTCCGCTACCTCACATCGATGTGTTGGTAGATAATACAGCTCAATTCTCGGTGTTTTCCTTCATGGATGGCTTTTCTGGCTATAATCAAATTAAAATGTCGCCAGATGATATGGAGAAAACAACGTTCATCACACCGTGGGGTACCTTTTGTTACAAGGTGATGCCATTCGGTCTCAAAAACGCCGGTGCTACTTATCAGAGGGCCATGGTGACTTTGTTTCATGATATGATTCATCATGAAATCGAATGCTATGTTGATGACATGATAGCAAAGTCCCAGACAGAAGAGGGGCATTTGGTAGATTTGGCCAAGTTGTTCGACCGGCTGAGACAGTTTAGATTGAGGTTGAATCCGAACAAGTGCACGTTCGGAGTGCGGTCCGGTAAATTGCTGGGGTTTATTGTAAGTGAGAAAGGAATCGAGGTTGATCCTGCAAAAGTAAAAGCAATAAGAGAAATGCCTGAACCGAGAACGGAGAAGGAGGTTCGTGGTTTCTTAGGTAGATTGAACTACATTTCACGGTTCATATCTCATCTAACAGCCACGTGCGAACCGATATTCAAGTTGTTGAAGAAAAATCAAACGGTCAGGTGGAATAATGATTGCCAAGCGGCATTTGAAAAAATAAAAGAATATTTGCATGAGCCTCCGATTCTGATGCCTCCTGTGGAGGGAAGACCGTTAATTCTGTACTTGACGGTCCTTGAGGGGTCTATGGGGTGTGTATTGGGGCAGCATGACGAGTCTGGTCGAAAAGAGCATGCCATATACTACCTTAGCAAAAAGTTTACCGACTATGAAACAAGATATTCACTGCTCGAGAAAACTTGCTGTGCTTTGGTCTGGGCTGCTCGCCGACTAAGGCGGTACATGCTGGTTCATACCACTTTATTGATTTCCAAGATGGATCCAATCAAGTACATTTTCGAAAAGCCAGCATTGACCGGACGGGTTGCGAGATGGCAAATGATTTTGACTGAATATGATATACAGTATACCTCTCAGAAGGCTATCAAGGGGAGCGTATTGTCTGATTACCTCGCTCAGCAACCCATTGATGATTATCAACCGATGAAGTTTGAATTCCCTGATGAGGACATCATGTTTCTCAAATCGAAAGATTGCGAGGAACCAATCCCGGAGGAGGGGCCTGACCCTGAATCCGAATGGATTTTGATGTTTGATGGGGCCGTTAACGTGAATGGAAGCGGTGTTGGTGCTGTTTTGGTTACGCCGAAAGGATCCCACATTCCTTTTGCTGCCCGGCTAACATTTGAGTGCACCAACAACGTGGCTGAATATGAAGCTTGTATATTGGGAATTGAGGAGGCGATTGATTTGAGGATCAAGAACCTTGTCATATATGGAGATTCAGCTCTGGTGATAAATCAGGTTAACGGGAAGTGGTATACGCATCAATCTCATTTAGTGCCGTACCGAGATTATACGAGGAGATTGTTGACGTTTTTCACCAAGGTGAAGATGCATCATGTGCCTAGAGAGGAGAATCCTTTGGCAGATGCTTTGGCTACTCTAGCCGCCTTGATTAAGGTGCAGTGGTGGAATCAGTTCCCCAGTGTTGAGGTTGGACGTTTGGATAGGCCGGCTTATGTGTTTGCTGTTGATACAGCGCTTGATGATGAGAAGCCGTGGTATTACGATATCAAGCGCTATCTGGAGACTCAAGAGTATCCCGAGGGAGCATCTAAAAAGGACCGAAAAACTCTGCGGAGGTTGGCCATGGTGTTCTACCTGAATAAGGATGGGGTTTTGTATAAGAGGAACTTTGATTGGGTCTTGCTAAGATGTGTTGATGATAAAGAAGCAAGCCAATTGATGAAAGAGGTTCATGAAGGATCGTTCGGTACCCATGCCAGTGGGAATGCAATGGTAAGGAAGCTGCTGAGGGCAGGTTATTATTGGATGACAATGGAGGCCCAATGTTTTAATTTCGTGCGGAAGTGTCATAAATGCCAGATTTATGCTGATAAGGTGCACGTGCCTCCAAATCCTTTGAGCTTAATGTCGTCTCCATGGCCGTTTGCTATGTGGGGCATTGATATGATCGGAAAGATTGAGCCTACAGCTTCGAATGGGCATCGGTTCATATTAGTGGCTATTGATTACTTCACCAAGTGGGTTGAAGCAGCCTCTTATACGAACGTGACGAAGCAGGTTGTGGCCAGGTTTCTCAAGAGAGACATCATTTGCAGATATGGGGTTCCCGAGAGAATCATTACTGATAATGGTTCTAATTTGAACAATAAGATGATGGCAGAACTGTGCCGGGAATTCAAGATCGAGCATCATAATTCTTCTCCTTATCGTCCGAAGATGAATGGGGCGGTTGAGGCAGCCAACAAGAATATCAAGAAGATTGTGCAGAAAATGGTGGTAACCTATAAAGACTGGCATGAGATGTTGCCGTTTGCATTGCACGGGTATCGAACGTCGGTGCGTACATCTACTGGGGCAACTCCTTTCTCATTGGTGTATGGGATGGAGGCTGTATTTCCTATTGAGGTTCAGATTCCCTCTTTGAGAGTCCTGATGGACGTGAAATTGCAAGAGGCTGAATGGATAAGAACCCGATACGAGGAGTTGAGCCTAATTGAGGAAAAGAGGCTGGCGGCCATCTGTCATGGGCAGTTATACCAGCAAAGGATGAAGCGTGCTTTTGACAAAAAGGTGCGACCTCGGGTATATCACGTGGGTGATATGGTGCTGAAAAGGATCCTTCCTCCTCAAAACGATCGAAGGGGCAAATGGACACCTAATTATGAAGGTCCATTCGTGGTTAAGAAGGTCTTCTCTGGCGGAGCCTTGTTGCTAACGACCATGGATGGCGAGGATTTTCCATCCCCTGTGAATGCGGACGCAGTTAAAAAATACTTCGTGTAAAGAGACCCGCTGGACGAAAAGAATAAAACAGTTCAGGCAAAAATGGGCATCCCGGCGAACCAAAAACAGAAAGAAAGGTTCGGGCAAAAATTAGGGATAAAATGAAAAATTGTACACCCGGCAAGTCGAAAACCTGGAAAGGCGGCTTGAGCAAAAAAGGGTATCCCGGTGGACTGAAAACCCGAAAGGGCGGTCCAGGCAAAAGAGGGATTAAAACGAACAACTGCGTCCAGCATGATCGTTTGTGTTTTGGTTAAGGCATCGTGGATAATACCCGGAGGGGATCAATCAGAAACGTCTTGTTCAGAAGGCAGAAAGCATGGAGAGTCTGAGGATATATGGGGTGTAACTGAGTTGGAACTCGATGAGATCACGGGTTTCACATTGCCATTAGGATAGATTTTTCCTTTTGTGCGCAATTACCTCTTTTCAGGAACTGCTTCCTTTGTATTGCTCATTTGAGCCACACTTTTTTCAATCAATAAAATGCATATTCAGTCAAATAATTTTGTTTTTGTTTTTCATCACCGCTTTGATTGCAAAAACATCCAATTATTTTTGATAAAGAATCTTGCATTTTGAGACATACAGGTCTCTTCCAATGCATGTTTATAAGATTGAAAGCTTGAAATCTTATTTGGAAGGAGGAGTGACCCAAGTGTTGAAATCTTGACACGCCTGGGGCACGATTTTATCTAATGATCTGTTTTGCAGGTGCTGTTAGATATTTTCGCTCACTTGCAGGTTGTGATGTGGAAGCTTTTGACAAAACAAATCCCCATGGAGTCCGACCAGGGACGAATATATGAAGGGATGACGAAGAGACGTTGAGACGTGCGACGATCCTTGAATGATAATCAAGAAGACTCTTCAAAGTCGGAAGACTGGAAAGTCTGTGGAAATTCCCCGCAGAGTCCAATCAGGGACAGGCGAGTTGGAGGAACGGTGAAGAGACGGCGAAGGACGTCCGAGGGCCTTTGAAATTAATCAAGAAGACTCTTCAAAGTCGGAAAATTGAAATTTCTGTATAAGTCCCAGGAGTTCGATCTTCGTCGAGTGCGGAGCGATTGGGAATACAAGATGATGGAGCAGAAAAGGTCCAGACGAGTCTGGGAATTCTCAAAAGTGGAAAACTGATACGAGATTAGGAGGCGGATACTATGGTTCGACAAGTCGACGGGTGTTCTGTACCAACGTTTCTCATTTCCCCAGCGTAGTCTCCAAACAGAGTCGTGAGAACTAACTCCCCAGCGGATCCAAGGTCTGTGGGTTCCCTAGTCGAGTCAGGATGGTTATCCCAGGCAGGTTTAAAACGATGTTTCCTCAGCAGCAGGCCCGAAGGTTGCTATCCCCGAGTGGAGCGGGTTGCAATGAAATATATCTCCAACGGTGCTCATCCTACCAGTGGATTGGACGAGTTTCCGTAGCAGACTAATATCTGCATCCCCAGCTGAGTTGATTCTACCTGTGGATTGCATGGGTTGTCCCTAGCGGAGTAGCATTCGTTTCCCCTGGCAGGGTCAGGATGGTTATCCCCAGCAGGTTTTAGATCGATGCTTTCCCAGTTGCCAGGCCGGGAGGTTGCTGTTTCCTAGCGGAGTATCTGTGAGCATTTTCCCAGTGAAGTCGTCAGGTATCTGTGAGGGTTCTCCAAGCAGAGTCGGGATTGATATCCCCCGCAAGTCAAAGATCGAGGTATCCCCACCGAGTGTTGGTGGTTCCTATCCCCCAGCAATTCCCCAAGCGGATTAGGTGCAAAGGAGGCTTTCCCCAGCAAGGGTTACCTTTTCCCAACAGCAGCGTCATTCCCCAGTAGGGTGGAATCGGAGTATTGACGAGTTCCTCAGCAGAGTGTCTCGAGCTCCCCAGGAGAGTCCCTTGAGGGGGACATTTTTTATGCATTCATCATGAAGAATAAGCATAGCATATTGCATAATAAATCGCGTAGCATTTCCATAATTATGGAGCATTACGCAGAAAAGTCAATCATGCATCATATTGCACGCATAAGTGTAAGACCCCAATTTTGGGCCCTAAGATCCCTCATGGCCCATATCATATCATATCATGGCCTCAAGGATCACTGCATGCCTTAGTTTCCCTCCTTGTGGGTAGGTTGCCTTGTGGTTTGATTCTTGATCACCAAGCATGTTTTGCATTTGTATATCTTTGCTTTTCATATGTTCATTAACCAAAAAAAGTACAAAAGTATTGTCATTCTAACCTTGTTGCTTGCAGTTGAAGTAATCATCAGCAATTAGGTCAAAGTCAGTCAACAGTCAGTCAAAGCAATGGATGGTGGCCATTCTTGCAGAATTTGGGCACCATGATCAATAATCAAGAGCTCATATATCTTGGGACATCATTTGAGGTCAAGTTCTTAAGGAATTAGGGTTTGGAATTCATCAGAAATGCTCATGTCATCCAAAACCCTAGAAAAGTCAAACTTGGTCAACTGTGGATTTAATCAGTGATTTGATGGATGGGATTGATCTGAAGGAGCTCATTCATGCTTATATAAGCCTCATCTATCATGTCAAACCTCATCATGGAAGAATTTGAAGTAAAATCAGAAATTTCCCAAAATAGAAAGTGGACCTGTAATTTCAACTGCCAAAAATGGAAACTTCTTGATCTTAAACTTACATCATGATACAAGCTTCAAATGAATTTTTGCCCAACATGAAAGTTGAAGATCTTGTTCTCCCATTTTCAAAAAGTCCAAGAACTCTCAAATCCCATGTGTGGTTGTCAAGATATGATCAATTCAATTTCAGAAATTTGTGAACTTCAACAAGCCATAACTCATGAACCATAAGGCCAAATTTGGTGGGGTTTTTTTCCTACAAACCACATTTTTTCTCCTCTTTCCAAAAATATAAATTTCATTCATCAAAACCTTGCCAATCAAAATGGCATTTTTTGACCTATTTCATTTAAAATTCAAGTTTGACTCATAGTTGACTTTTTGATTCTTTGACTTTTTCTCATTTTGGCCAATTAGGAAATGTTTAGAATCATCTTTGAAACTTGCTCCAAGCCCTAAATCATGTTCATACCACCATTATACCATCATTTTGGACCAATATGCAAAATTGGCAAATTGTACAATTAGCTTCATTCAAACAAAACAAACTTGGCAATTGATGTACAGACCAAAAACAGCAATTGTGAAGACCATGTGCAGCCTGTACCCAGCCCATTCGTGACCAGCATACACCTCCATTTCCACTTTGTCAAAAATTAGCAAAAATAGCAAATGGTTCATTTTGAGTTAAACCAACTTATCATTTGGATTAGCATGGTTAAACAGACAATATAAAGCTCATTTTCTGACAGAATAAACCCTAGAGACCAAGAGACACAGCCTCCACGACCAAAAAACTCTCATGCTCTCTCAATTGCATTTTGACACATTTTCAATTTCTACTCAAAACTTTCAAAGCACACGATCTCCACTAGTTTGTTCTTGATTCTAGCCAACGTTTGAGGACATTTGCGAGCACACAACACCAGCTGGAATTCTTTTTTGAGCTCTGTTTTCCTCAAGCCACAACAATGGTGAATCGAATTTTGGAAGCTTCCAGGCATCAGTGAGCTAACATACTTCAAGCATCCATCATTATTGACCATTAGCACCATCTGTTTCAAGCTGTAACACACAAATAACCACTGTTGCTCGATTTTCTTCACAACCAAGTAAGTTTTCGACCTTCATCATTTGCCATGCCATGCTATGTTTTAGATAGCTCTTGACTTGCTGATTCTAACGCATTATAGTTTGCTTGAAATGGTTATGCTATGGCTGAGAAATCCGGATTTACATTTCTGTGCATAAATTTGTTTTTGCTCGATTCTTGGATGTTGTTGTGTTTTAATGATCATGTTTGCTGGATTTATGCTGTATGTTGTTTATTGAGCGCAATGATGTGTTTGATTCCATGTTTTGGACTGTTAAGTTTTTCACGATTTCTGGATTTGAATGATGGTGATTACTGCTGTTTCTTAAACCCTATGAACTTGTTCAGAAATTTGCATGACTTGTTTTTGGTTTATGGTTGTGTGGATGTAGTATGAACATTACCGTATTTGCCATGCTGTTTGTGTGTTGTTGTTTGAAATTCGTGGATGACAATGAACAAGATGATGATACACGGTCACTATTACAAACCCTAGAATTTCCAGAATTTGGCTTGTTGCTGCGTGCTGTACTGTTCCATTGAAGAACCAACCAATCAAATTATTTGGTTTCTATGGCCAAAACGGTGTGTTTAGTTAAATGATGCATGTATTTACATTTATGCCACCGCTGACCATTGTTTGACCACTAGTCCATGTTGCTTGTTCATGTTTGCTTCAAACTTTCACTCAACTTCAACAATTCATTTCTCCTTCATTATTCATCCAAAAATCATGAAATTTTTTCCATCATCTTCACATGGATGTCTAGTATTTGATTATGATTTTTAATTAATTTTTCATTGGCTGGATTTTAATTGGTAATTGGTTTCCTAACAAGTATGCACATTTGACACCCTTTGCCATTTCTTTTGTGAAATAATGATGATGTATCCATTGCCCCTGAAACTTTTTGTGGTGAAACTAGACACATTCATATTTGTTTTGATATAGAGTTTATGCATTTCTCATATGTGGTTTGTGAGTTACAAATTTTTGAAGTGAGGTGTTGCATTTGGTGCTACATGAATGATATGCATTTTCCCAATTTTTGTTCACATGCTTCCTTACATCCAATTGACCCCAAATTTTGCATGAATGATCTCTTACATGTCTAGTTTGTGTATGAATTTTCTGGGATTTAATTGTGCTGTTTCCTATTTGTTTGAGAATTTTCTTCCATGCTTAGTCATTTGTTGACTTTTTGTGCTACACATTGCCATATCCTTTGGGAAATCCTCATACCATATTGTATGTCCATGAAATTTCATATGTGATAACTAGACATCTTGATCTTTGCATTGGTGTTGATCTCATTCATTTCTCATCTGTTTTCAATTTGATATGATTTTTTGAAGTTGACCCATGTTTGTTGACCTTCATTGTACTTACTTGAAATTATGTTGACTTCATGATTTTAATTGACTGCCTTCCTCTCATCCAAATGCAATGAAATTTGACATGCTTGCCATGCTAGATGTTAGGATTGAATGTGATTTATTTGATAATTTTTGGGATTGTTTGGGTTGACTTTTGATGCAAGTCATTCTGTTGACTTTTTGTGCTTTCATTGGCCTTACTTTGACTTCAAATGTTCATGAAATGACATTGATGCATGATTTGATTATGAATCCAATTGAGATAGCTTCTTAAATGTTTGAATATGAATTGGGTTGACTTTTCTTTGCTGTTTTGACCTTTTCTTTCATCTTTGACCCTAGGCTAGTCCTAGTGGTCTTTTGAGCTTACAATTGAGCTATTGTTTCAGGTTAAGCACCAATGCCTCAAAGATCATTCAAATTGGATTGAGTTTGATTATAGATCATGTGCTAACCCTTGTTTTGTAGGTTGACTCATGTGACTTGAGTCTTGTGCCTTGCACATTGGTCCCTCTGTGGTTGACTGTTGTTTATCCATTCCTTTTGTTTTAAACTGTTGAACTGTTTACTAATTGGTTTGACCTTTTCAGGTACTTTAGTTGCTTAAGTTCTTTGAACTTGCCTTGCTTTGCTATTTAGCAATTGCTTTTGAGGTATAATTACTTCTTCTTCATGTAGTCTGGAGACCCGGTCTGTTATTTGACCGGGCAAACTGTCTGAAGTCCTCCTTAAGAGGCAATGCTTGTGTGTGTTTAATTTTGTCCCAAGCAGGAAAAGTCCTTCAAGTAAGGCAATTGGTAGATCAAAGGGATAAGTAGCCTATCCCCTACTATTCAGTGAGTCCTCTCCTTGCTCCCATTACATGGTTGTAGCATTGAGATAAAAACCCAAGATCTATCGAGTCAATAATGTGGAAAGAGCTCCATCTTTCTGAGCTCCCACACTTTCTTTGATGCTCTCCCTGATCAGGGATAGAAGCAATGAGGCACACCCCTCATCTCCTTTCATCTGCTTCACCTTAGCCTCTCAATGGCAAGGTTAAGAGCAACTCTTTGACCCTATTCCAGTTGGCCTCAGTGCCTAACCCTCTTGTGTGAGCCTCCTTGTTTGGCTATAGAGTGTGCTGTTTGATATTGATTGATTGATTGATTGCTTCATATACACATGTTTGCTTTCATGCTTTGTGCACTCATCATCATTAATTGCTCATCAATGCATAATCATCTCATTTGTCTTTGTGACATTATCATTGCTGTTTACCCATTGAGGACAATTGTAAGACCATCCATTGGCCATTGCTTCTATGATATGGAAGTGAGTATAAGACCATCACCTTGGCCACTCATCTTATCTTTGCCTGATGCATTTACTTGATTGTATGTGAGGAAGCAACTGTAAGTCCCTGCAAGTTGGCATTTGCTCTCCTATGATCACATGTTGTTTTGTTTGTTTGTATGTGAGGATACAACTGTAAGTCCCTGCAAGTTGGCATTTGTATTCCTAGGACCATACTGTGGAGGTTAGAGTAAGCCCAGACAGATTGGCATCTGACGTCCATGTTTTGTTTTCCTTTGTTTATGTGAGGTTACAATTGTAAGTCCCTGCAAGTTGGCATTTGCTTTCCTATGATCATATGTTGGATATTGGTATAAGTCCAGACAGATTGGCATCCGGTATCCAAGTTTCCTTTTGTTTTAGGAGATTAGTGTAAGTCCATTGAGTGGCATCTGATATCCATTTTTATTTTAGGAGACTGGTATAAATCCATCTATTGGTATCCGGTATCCACCTTTTATTTTCTTTGCTTGAGGAGATTAGTGTAAGACCATTGAGTGGCATCTGATATCCAGTTTTATTTTAGGAGATTGGTATAAGCCCAGTGATTGGCATCCGATATCCGCTTTTGTTGACTTTCTTGTTTGTTTATTATTATCCATTGCTATTCCAAAGGACACACTTGAATCATCTGCTATATGATTTCAAGAAGTGAACCTTCTAAGAAGTTTTACAATCCATCTTCCTCCATTCATCATTCATTATGTCCTAAACCTTTTCACACATTAGTTTTCAAACTTGACATAAACGTTGTGCAAACTTCTTCATGCTTTTCAACTAAAAACCTGGACCCCAAGTCCTTGACTTTTTTCAAACTCATTTTCATAACACTTCTTTTGAATCAATCTTAATCATACTTTGATTCCATTTTCATAATCATAATCAATTAACTTCACTCATTCACTTGTTTTGGCTTTGTCCATTGTTAATCTTTTCATGCAATTAGCCATAGGTTTCAATTATCTTTGTGGTTGATGTAAATCTTGCCTATCCTTAGTGAGTCGACAGTAAGACTTCCGTACTGAAAACAGGGCTAACCCCTCTAGTACGTCGAAGCTATCCTCGCATGGTGGATGTTGTTTTTGGTCGAGTGTTCTCCCATTGATAATGAAAAGCCTCAGTGCTTGTGTTTAAAACTGAATCCACCAACTTTTGGAAATCTTTTAGCCGAACTACGGCGTTTTGATCCTTACCTTTGATGGAAGGTACGTAGGCAGCGGGTTCATCCGTTCAAACCCAATAACCCAATAACTAACTTGTATATTCTTTTCTCATCATCCCAATCATGTTTGCACAATGTTTATGTCATAACAAATAACAATCTTTTACAACAAGTGTGAAAAGGGCTCCCTAGGAGTACCTAGGACGTGATGGGTGCCTAACACCTTCCCATTGCGTAATTTACCCCTTACCCAGAATCTCTGATCTTTTTATTAGTTTTCTACGTGTAAAACTTCTTAGGCTTTTGTTCGCTTTTTAGCCAGTCCTTTGGATAAATAAAAGTGCGGTGGCGACTCGAAATTTCATTGTATGCTTTGCTTATGATTTAATCGATAGATCATATAGCGACGAATACACCGCTACAGAAAAGTGGCGACTCTGCTGGGGAGCTCTCACCAGAATCCCTGGTGGTATTGCCTACTTTTCACCCTTGTTGTGCTATATTGTTATCGGTTATGTGACATATTTTTGTACAATTTGGGATCACTGTATTGATTGTAATGTGTGAATTGCTTGATATACAATTGCTGTTTGCTTTGGTGATCTGTGAGATGAGTTCTATACCCGAACTCGAGTGCACTCTAGGATAGGAGAATGGCATAGTCTTGTCGATTGGTGTGGAGTATTCCTTAGCCAGTTGACTTGCGAGTCCATTCACTTGGTGGAGGTCATGTTGAACTAATAATGTCACACAAGTTATTTGTGGTTAGGCATTATTCTTTCAATCATGTTCCGTAGAAGCCAAGGACCTTAGTTTACCAAACCCATCTTGGCCTATTTTTAGGACCGTAGTGCGGAGGTCGTTCAGATGTCAGTTCTGATACGATTGTTACGCGATACTACACTCATAAGAGTTTCTCTTGAGAATATTCTTGGAATACGAGTATTCGTTCCTCCGATAATATTCGAAAGATGGAACGATGACTATGGGAACCTCTGATAGAACATGTCTGGCAGGTTTAAACCCTAGTACACTCCCTTTGGGTGGTTCTTAACCGAGACTCCATGCTCGTGACTCTCAACAAACCCGTGATTCGTGGTTGAGTCGTTCAAACATTGTTAATATCAATGGATCCCGGATCAGGTGTAAAACCTAAATCCATCAAAGCGGCTGGTTGATATTAGGAATGTTTGAACCGGTTCATGTACCGTTAATATCAATGGAACTTGGGTGTCGATAAGGTGAAAACCTAAATCCACCAAAATGGATGATTGATATTAGGGATATAATGAGCTTTCCCACGACCTTTGTGTGGTGTGCTTTGCTTGATCCTTGAGTGTGTTTGTTGCATTCATACATTCACGCATTCATCCGCATCCATGTCATCAGAAAAAGAAAATTTTCAAGGAACTCAAAGGAGTTTATTTGCAAAAATTTTCAAACATGAAAAACCGGGAAAATTTTTTAACCTGATATATCTGATGAGATATTCTCATGTATGGTCAAAATGCTTAAATATTTCAAAGTTTGCAAATAAAACCCTCGAGTTCCTTTGAAATAAAAACAAGCATATGCATAAACACTTCATGCATCATTCGCATCAACAGGTGTTTTGTTCCGGTCTCCCGTCCTGTGGTCTGACCCTGCGATCTTCATTTATTTTGAAGACGCACCTCGCCGGTATTATACCAGAGCCAACTCTGCCAGATTGATGGATCATCCCGAGCAAGGGAATTGTGACCTCAAAGGAGAGATTTGCCAGACCAAGTGCTTTTAATGGATGTATTCCTGTTGATGGATTTATTCCTGGTTAATCAATCCCGGGCTGGCATTGGCTACTGTTCTGGGGCACTTAAGGAGCAAGGTTTGTTCGCAAGTGGAGGATTTATCCATGATGATCAACCTGAAGAAGAGGCTGCTGCTATCTTGGAAGAGGATGCAGAGGACTTGAACAATTTCATCATTCCTGGTGGTGTCTGCCACAATTGGGTCACTGTGGATGTTCCTACGGTCATTCATAAGTCAGCGTGATTTGTTCACTTTGTTGAAACCCTTCTCCCATGCCAAAAGGAGAAGTGATGACATTGTTGGCAGCATTTAATACAATGATGTTTTCATTCAATTAATGCATTGTTAAACATTTGTTTTTCCATTTGTTTTCACTTTTTGCTTTTGCATGAAATCAGTGATCACAAAAAACCATGAAAAACAAAAACATTTTTCATCTGCATAAATGATTTGCTTGTTTAAAATTCAAAAGCTTTCCATTATCCAGAATCATTATGCAGGGATTTCTAAACCCATTGAACATAATGATCCAATGCCATCTCCCAATCTTGAAGTCCTTGTATCTGAGGCAGAGGAAGATGATGTTGAAGGGGATTCCTGATGAGATTACCCACATTCTCGAGCACGAAAAGAAGCTCATTCAGCTGTATCATGAGAATCAGCAAAACAGTCAAACTGGGGCATTGCATAATGCAATCAATCAAAAAAAAAAAAAAAAAAAAAAAAGCGAAGAGGGTGAAAAATAAGAAAAGATGAAAAATCAAAAAAAATCAGGAAAATTTTTTCAAAAATTTTTCCAAAGGAAAAAAGAAAAATTATACCCTCAAGTCTCTAGTTGACTGATGCTGAATGGATTCAAAGTCGTTACGACCAATTGAATTTGATCGAAGAAAAGCGTTTAACTGCCATGTGTCATGGTCAGCTATATCAGCAGAGAATGAAGAAAGCATTCGATAAAAAGGTCAAGCCTCGTGTGTTCCGAGAAGGCGACCTTGCGCTCAAGAAAGTTTTGTCTTTCGCACCCGATTCCAGGGGCAAGTGGACTCCAAACTACGAGGGTCCATATGTTGTTAAGAGAGCCTTTTCAGGCGGTGCTTTGATGCTTACAACAATGGATGGGGAGGATTTCACTCGTCCTGTGAATTCAGATGCAGTCAAGAGATACTTTGCCTAGAAAAAAAGTATATGCAAATGAAAAAACAGAATAGCTCGCTAAGTTGAAAACCCGAAAGGGCGGCTTAGGCAAAAATGAGTGTCTCGGTGGAGAACCCGCGAGGGTAATTCAGGCAAAAATTAGAGACTTGAAAAAAAGAATATATTTGCATCCCGCTAGATTGAGTACCTCACCTTGGGGCAATCTAGGCAAAAATTAGGGATTTGGCAAGTAACTGCATCCTGACAAGACTTTCTGGTTCACCAGTCGTCATTTCGTCAGAAGACTCTCGATTCGTCGTCAACTAAAGCTTCGGATACATCGAGATTCAAATTGGTAGAGAAAGGATCATTATGTTCAATGTAGCCCTCTTCCAATATATATCACTGATTTCAAATTTGTACAGATCTATGGAGTCTTGCCATTTGCAGGCTACCATTCCATCAAATCAATTTGAGCTTTTTATCCAATTATTCGCACTCTTATTTGTTTCAATTCAACAAATGTTTTGCATGTTTTAAATTGATAAAATATCATTGTTTTAAACAAATCAAATTTTTCAAAATTTTTGTTTTAAACAAAGTGAACATTCACAAGATTGAAAGGATACTCAAGAATATCTCAGTGCTCTCCCGAGGGTGGCATGATTTCCAACAGGTAAGACATTGGTTCATATTCCTGGTTTGGTGGTATCTTCTTTCTCCAGATCTTTGTTGAGGTTGTTCCTCAAACAAGGTTGTTGGTGGGGTGGTTCCCCAGTATAGCCGCAAGCAGAGTGTTGTTGAAGACTTCGTTTTCTCCAGCAGCAGTTTTCCCAGCATGGGTGTTTTCTTGTGAAGTTTCGGCGGTTGATGGTTTGTCATCTTGGTGCCCCGTCACTTTCTCCAGTGGGTCGTATGCCCCAGACTTTATTTGTCTCCTCAGCGCAGTCAGGAGTATAGCCATTGATTGGTATTCCCCTCCGAGTCGCGAGTATAGCTGTTATTGATATCCCCGGCGAAGTCATCCGCAGAATTGTTGCTATCTCTCCATCAGAGTTGTTCTCCTCAGCAGAACAGGATTTATTTTCCTGCAGTGGTCGATTTGGGTTGATGTCCCGGTATTTTCAACCATCTTTTCCTCAGCATAGTCGGCAAAATGTTTGTTGTGACAGCTTTGCCTGTTGAATACTCTTTCAATCCCCGATATGGTCGGATGATGGCTCTAGCATCCAGAGAACGGATTGATTTCCTGACTATTTGTGATCCCCAGTAGAGTGGCTTATATTGCAGAATCTACTTGTTGTGATCAGTTTGCTATGTATATTCTCCCCAAGTGGAGTGGTTCGTTGCAGAATCTACTTGTTTGATCTGTCCTCCCTCAGTGGCTTGTTCCCCAAGAGAGTAGCCAACAGTTTTCCCCAGTAGAGTTGCTTATGCAGTTAGACTCTATTTGGATGATATCCTTCTCCCTCAGTGGGTTGTTCCCCAGTGGAGTTGTGTGGATTTGCTTCTACAGCAGTTCGTGCTTATTCATACCCTCTTTTGTTTCTCAGTTGACACTGGGATCCCCTGCAGATACCTTGGGATTTCTCTTGTTCCCTTACGGATTCGTCTTGGTGGCTGTTTTGCCCGTTGTGACTTTCTGTACCTTGATTGGGTTGTTTCCTGATATCTTTGACCCTCTGCTTCTTCAGCAGTATCCGTAGATCTTTGCTTTACAGCATATAGATCTCCGCAGATTGGCTCTCCAGCTGGTTTTTCCCCTGGAAGTATAAAACCAGGCGTTTGGTTCCTGAACCTGTTTGTGTTAGAATTGTCTGTTTTGTCAGCATTCATCAAACATAAATCACGCATATTCATGCATATTCATAAACATTCAGATATTCATGTTGCATTTCTCGCCATATATCTTTTGTTTGTCGTGTCTCCTGCTATGGTGATATAGATCTCTTTACAGATCTCCCCAAGCAGATGTCGGGTGTTATAAATCTCTCCATATAGAGTCAACCCCATAAGCAGAAAATGTTGTCTTTCCTTCTGCAGTTCCCCACCGAGATATATCCTCGTGGATGACGGTTTCTTCCGTTTCCTCCCAACACATATATTGGGATGGATTTTCCTATTTGAGTTATATCCTCATTAGGACGTGTCTTTATTCAGTCTGTCTTTTCGGATTATTCCCGAATTGGATATTTGTCAAGTCTTGTGCTTCCCAGTGGGTTGTTCCCCAGTGGAATGTTTTTGGGCCTCTACCCTCATACCGGTAGCTATAAGTCCCGTCTTTCCTGGCATTCTTAACAGAATTTGTGGTTATACACCTTTTATTCTCCAGCCAGAGTTTTTGGTCTTCTACCCCGTATTCGGTAGATGTAAACCCTAATTTTGTTGGTTATCTTCATCTAGTTCTTGATGTTGATTTTCCTTTGCTTGGATAAGTTGCTCAGATCAGCACTTATATCCCTAGCAAGTCTTTTGTGGATAATTGCCGTATGCTAGCAATTTTATCCCCAGTGGGTCCTTTCACCGTTTGCTAGTGATTTGTTCCCCAGATCATTGGTTGTATACCAATGCATCCCCAGCTAATCCCTGTGGATAATTGCCGGATGCTTGCAATTTATCCTCAGCAGATCGCCTTTTATTTACCCTTTTGTCGGTAATGTCTGTTGCTCCTTTTGATCGGTCATCACTATATACCTATTCTGGTATCCTGATGCCTTTCTTTTCGGATTTTTATCCTATAAACAACCTACAACCCGGTTAAGGATAATTTTCCATGCGAGTATATTATTCACGGTTTGCCGGTAATGAATAATATGTCTCATGCGCTCTTTGGTTGGAGTCCTTTGTTGATCTTCCCCAGTCGAGTAAGATTCGCATTCCTTGTGGAATCGAATGTCCATCCTATAAACAAGTCTGCTGTTCTAGCTTTCTTCAGGGTGATGAGTGTTTTGGAACACACACCAATTCACGTTTTTTCGGCCATCCTATAAACAAGTCTGCTGTTCTAGCTTTCTTCAGGGTGATGAGTGTTTTGGAACACACACCAATTCACGTTTTTTCGGCCATCCTATAAACAAGTCTGCTGTTCTAGCTTTCTTCAGGGTGATGAGTGTTTTGGAACACACACCGATTCACGTTTTTTGTCCATCCTTTAAACAAGTCTGCTGTTCTAGCTTTCTTTCGGATGATGAGTGTTTTGGAACACACACCAATTCACGCTTTTTTTGTCCATCCTTTAACCAGTTTGCGTTTTGGATGATGAGTGTTTTGGAACACACACCAATTCACGTTTTTTTCAGCCATCCTTTAAACAAGTCTGCTGTTCTAGCTTTCTTTCGGATGATGAGTGTCTTGGAACACAAACCAATTCACGATTCCGGATCTTATCCTATAAACAACCCACAACCCGGTTCAGGATAATTTTCCTTTCGAGTATATTATTCACGGTCTGCCGGTAATGAATAATATGTCTCATCTGAGTATTCTATCCACGTTCTGACGGTAATGGATATTATATCTCGTGCGCTCTTGAGTCAATCTTTTAATTGTTTTCCCCTCAGAGTAAGATTCATTTTCCTTGTGGAATTGAATATCCATCCTATAAACAAGTTTGCTTTTCTAGCTCTCTTCAGGATGATGTGTGTCTTGGCATATACACCAATTCACATTTTGGTCGGTCACCTATTATATACCCAGTAACCGGTATCCTTGGTGTTCCTTCCTGTTTTTACCCTCATACCGTTAACATCTCGTCTTCTTTCCCTCAGTGGAGTTTTCTGTTGCTTCTCCCCAAGAGTCAGTTTGTGTCTCTCCAATGGATTTATTTTCCATTTGGAAATCTTTCCCCCAGTATGAGTTCTTCACTCCCCAGTGAGTTCTCCAGTCTGTTTTCTGTATTTCCTAATCAGAGTCATGTCTTGTTCACGCTGTGTCAGTTTTATTATCCCCAACTAGAGTCTTGTCAGAGTCTCTGTTCCTGGTGAGTGTATTACTCCGATGGATCGTCTTTTCTTCTGTGTGAATCATATTCCCCACAGAATTTGTGTCTTTTGCATGCATACATTTGCATCATGAGGTCTCTTAGTGACCAAAATTTGTCTCATTACTGTTATTTAAGCCCATTCTACCGCGTCGAGATGAAGATTTCCAAACTTCACTTCTCCGGCTAGAATGACCTTAAATAGGGGCATCTGTAAGACCCCAATTTTGGGCCCTAAGATCCCTCATGGCCCATATCATATCATATCATGGCCTCAAGGATCACTGCATGCCTTAGTTTCCCTCCTTGTGGGTAGGTTGCCTTGTGGTTTGATTCTTGATCACCAAGCATGTTTTGCATTTGTATATCTTTGCTTTTCATATGTTCATTAACCAAAAAAAGTACAAAAATATTGTCATTCTAACCTTGTTGCTTGCAGTTGAAGTAATCATCAGCAATTAGGTCAAAGTCAGTCAACAGTCAGTCAAAGCAATGGATGGTGGCCATTCTTGCAGAATTTGGGCACCATGATCAATAATCAAGAGCTCATATATCTTGGGACATCATTTGAGGTCAAGTTCTCAAGGAATTAGGGTTTGGAATTCATCAGAAATGCTCCAGTCATCCAAAACCCTAGAAAAGTCAAACTTGGTCAACTGTGGATTTAATCAGTGATTTGATGGATGGGATTGATCTGAAGGAGCTCATTCATGCTTATATAAGCCTCATCTATCATGTCAAACCTCATCATGGAAGAATTTGAAGTAAAATCAGAAATTTCCCAAAATAGAAAGTGGACCTGTAATTTCAACTGCCAAAAATGGAAACTTCTTGATCTTAAACTTACATCATGATACAAGCTTCAAATGAATTTTTGCCCAACATGAAAGTTGAAGATCTTGTTCTCCCATTTTCAAAAAGTCCAAGAACTCTCAAATCCCATGTGTGGTTGTCAAGATATGATCAATTCAATTTCAGAAATTTGTGAACTTCAACAAGCCATAACTCATGAACCATAAGGCCAAATTTGGTGGGGTTTTTTCCTACAAACCACATTTTTCCTCCTCTTTCCAAAAATATAAATTTCATTCATCAAAACCTTGCCAATCAAAATGGCATTTTTTGACCTATTTCATTTAAAATTCAAGTTTGACTCATAGTTGACTTTTTGATTCTTTGACTTTTTCTCATTTTGGCCAATTAGGAAATGTTTAGAATCATCTTTGAAACTTGCTCCAAGCCCTAAATCATGTTCATACCACCATTATACCATCATTTTGGACCAATATGCAAAATTGGCAAATTGTACAATTAGCTTCATTCAAACAAAACAAACTTGGCAATTGATGTACAGACCAAAAACAGCAATTGTGAAGACCATGTGCAGCCTGTACCCAGCCCATTCGTGACCAGCATACACCTCCATTTCCACTTTGTCAAAAATTAGCAAAAATAGCAAATGGTTCATTTTGAGTTAAACCAACTTATCATTTGGATTAGCATGGTTAAACAGACAATATAAAGCTCATTTTCTGACAGAATAAACCCTAGAGACCAAGAGACACAGCCTCCACGACCAAAAAACTCTCATGCTCTCTCAATTGCATTTTGACACATTTTCAATTTCTACTCAAAACTTTCAAAGCACACGATCTCCACTAGTTTGTTCTTGATTCTAGCCAACGTTTGAGGACATTTGCGAGCACACAACACCAGCTGGAATTCTTTTTTGAGCTCTGTTTTCCTCAAGCCACAACAATGGTGAATCGAATTTTGGAAGCTTCCAGGCATCAGTGAGCTAACATACTTCAAGCATCCATCATTATTGACCATTAGCACCATCTGTTTCAAGCTGTAACACACAAATAACCACTGTTGCTCGATTTTCTTCACAACCAAGTAAGTTTTCGACCTTCATCATTTGCCATGCCATGCTATGTTTTAGATAGCTCTTGACTTGCTGATTCTAACGCATTATAGTTTGCTTGAAATGGTTATGCTATGGCTGAGAAATCCGGATTTACATTTCTGTGCATAAATTTGTTTTTGCTCGATTCTTGGATGTTGTTGTGTTTTAATGATCATGCTTGCTGGATTTATGCTGTATGTTGTTTATTGAGCGCAATGATGTGTTTGATTCCATGTTTTGGACTGTTAAGTTTTTCACGATTTCTGGATTTGAATGATGGTGATTACTGCTGTTTCTTAAACCCTATGAACTTGTTCAGAAATTTGCATGACTTGTTTTTGGTTTATGGTTGTGTGGATGTAGTATGAACATTACCGTATTTGCCATGCTGTTTGTGTGTTGTTGTTTGAAATTCGTGGATGACAATGAACAAGATGATGATACACGGTCACTATTACAAACCCTAGAATTTCCAGAATTTGGCTTGTTGCTGCGTGCTGTACTGTTCCATTGAAGAACCAACCAATCAAATTATTTGGTTTCTATGGCCAAAACGGTGTGTTTAGTTAAATGATGCATGTATTTACATTTATGCCACCGCTGACCATTGTTTGACCACTAGTCCATGTTGCTTGTTCATGTTTGCTTCAAACTTTCACTCAACTTCAACAATTCATTTCTCCTTCATTATTCATCCAAAAATCATGAAATTTTTTCCATCATCTTCACATGGATGTCTAGTATTTGATTATGATTTTTAATTAATTTTTCATTGGCTGGATTTTAATTGGTAATTGGTTTCCTAACAAGTATGCACATTTGACACCCTTTGCCATTTCTTTTGTGAAATAATGATGATGTATCCATTGCCCCTGAAACTTTTTGTGGTGAAACTAGACACATTCATCTTTGTTTTGATATAGAGTTTATGCATTTCTCATATGTGGTTTGTGAGTTACAAATTTTTGAAGTGAGGTGTTGCATTTGGTGCTACATGAATGATATGCATTTTCCCAATTTTTGTTCACATGCTTCCTTACATCCAATTGACCCCAAATTTTGCATGAATGATCTCTTACATGTCTAGTTTGTGTATGAATTTTCTGGGATTTAATTGTGCTGTTTCCTATTTGTTTGAGAATTTTCTTCCATGCTTAGTCATTTGTTGACTTTTTGTGCTACACATTGCCATATCCTTTGGGAAATCCTCATACCATATTGTATGTCCATGAAATTTCATATGTGATAACTAGACATCTTGATCTTTGCATTGGTGTTGATCTCATTCATTTCTCATCTGTTTTCAATTTGATATGATTTTTTGAAGTTGACCCATGTTTGTTGACCTTCATTGTACTTACTTGAAATTATGTTGACTTCATGATTTTAATTGACTGCCTTCCTCTCATCCAAATGCAATGAAATTTGACATGCTTGCCATGCTAGATGTTAGGATTGAATGTGATTTATTTGATAATTTTTGGGATTGTTTGGGTTGACTTTTGATGCAAGTCATTCTGTTGACTTTTTGTGCTTTCATTGGCCTTACTTTGACTTCAAATGTTCATGAAATGACATTGATGCATGATTTGATTATGAATCCAATTGAGATAGCTTCTTAAATGTTTGAATATGAATTGGGTTGACTTTTCTTTGCTGTTTTGACCTTTTCTTTCATCTTTGACCCTAGGCTAGTCCTAGTGGTCTTTTGAGCTTACAATTGAGCTATTGTTTCAGGTTAAGCACCAATGCCTCAAAGATCATTCAAATTGGATTGAGTTTGATTATAGATCATGTGCTAACCCTTGTTTTGTAGGTTGACTCATGTGACTTGAGTCTTGTGCCTTGCACATTGGTCCCTCTGTGGTTGACTGTTGTTTATCCATTCCTTTTGTTTTAAACTGTTGAACTGTTTACTAATTGGTTTGACCTTTTCAGGTACTTTAGTTGCTTAAGTTCTTTGAACTTGCCTTGCTTTGCTATTTAGCAATTGCTTTTGAGGTATAATTACTTCTTCTTCATGTAGTCTGGAGACCCGGTCTGTTATTTGACCGGGCAAACTGTCTGAAGTCCTCCTTAAGAGGCAATGCTTGTGTGTGTTTAATTTTGTCCCAAGCAGGAAAAGTCCTTCAAGTAAGGCAATTGGTAGATCAAAGGGATAAGTAGCCTATCCCCTACTATTCAGTGAGTCCTCTCCTTGCTCCCATTACATGGTTGTAGCATTGAGATAAAAACCCAAGATCTATCGAGTCAATAATGTGGAAAGAGCTCCATCTTTCTGAGCTCCCACACTTTCTTTGATGCTCTCCCTGATCAGGGATAGAAGCAATGAGGCACACCCCTCATCTCCTTTCATCTGCTTCACCTTAGCCTCTCAATGGCAAGGTTAAGAGCAACTCTTTGACCCTATTCCAGTTGGCCTCAGTGCCTAACCCTCTTGTGTGAGCCTCCTTGTTTGGCTATAGAGTGTGCTGTTTGATATTGATTGATTGATTGATTGCTTCATATACACATGTTTGCTTTCATGCTTTGTGCACTCATCATCATTAATTGCTCATCAATGCATAATCATCTCATTTGTCTTTGTGACATTATCATTGCTGTTTACCCATTGAGGACAATTGTAAGACCATCCATTGGCCATTGCTCCTATGATATGGAAGTGAGTATAAGACCATCACCTTGGCCACTCATCTTATCTTTGCCTGATGCATTTACTTGATTGTATGTGAGGAAGCAACTGTAAGTCCCTGCAAGTTGGCATTTGCTCTCCTATGATCACATGTTGTTTTGTTTGTTTGTATGTGAGGATACAACTGTAAGTCCCTGCAAGTTGGCATTTGTATTCCTAGGACCATACTGTGGAGGTTAGAGTAAGCCCAGACAGATTGGCATCTGACGTCCATGTTTTGTTTTCCTTTGTTTATGTGAGGTTACAATTGTAAGTCCCTGCAAGTTGGCATTTGCTTTCCTATGATCATATGTTGGATATTGGTATAAGTCCAGACAGATTGGCATCCGGTATCCAAGTTTCCTTTTGTTTTAGGAGATTAGTGTAAGTCCATTGAGTGGCATCTGATATCCATTTTTATTTTAGGAGACTGGTGTAAATCCATCTATTGGTATCCGGTATCCACCTTTTATTTTCTTTGCTTGAGGAGATTAGTGTAAGACCATTGAGTGGCATCTGATATCCAGTTTTATTTTAGGAGATTGGTATAAGCCCAGTGATTGGCATCCGATATCCGCTTTTGTTGACTTTCTTGTTTGTTTATTATTATCCATTGCTATTCCAAAGGACACACTTGAATCATCTGCTATATGATTTCAAGAAGTGAACCTTCTAAGAAGTTTTACAATCCATCTTCCTCCATTCATCATTCATTATGTCCTAAACCTTTTCACACATTAGTTTTCAAACTTGACATAAACGTTGTGCAAACTTCTTCATGCTTTTCAACTAAAAACCTGGACCCCAAGTCCTTGACTTTTTTCAAACTCATTTTCATAACACTTCTTTTGAATCAATCTTAATCATACTTTGATTCCATTTTCATAATCATAATCAATTAACTTCACTCATTCACTTGTTTTGGCTTTGTCCATTGTTAATCTTTTCATGCAATTAGCCATAGGTTTCAATTATCTTTGTGGTTGATGTAAATCTTGCCTATCCTTAGTGAGTCGACAGTAAGACTTCCGTACTGAAAACAGGGCTAACCCCTCTAGTACGTCGAAGCTATCCTCGCATGGTGGATGTTGTTTTTGGTCGAGTGTTCTCCCATTGATAATGAAAAGCCTCAGTGCTTGTGTTTAAAACTGAATCCACCAACTTTTGGAAATCTTTTAGCCGAACTACGGCGTTTTGATCCTTACCTTTGATGGAAGGTACGTAGGCAGCGGGTTCATCCGTTCAAACCCAATAACCCAATAACTAACTTGTATATTCTTTTCTCATCATCCCAATCATGTTTGCACAATGTTTATGTCATAACAAATAACAATCTTTTACAACAAGTGTGAAAAGGGCTCCCTAGGAGTACCTAGGACGTGATGGGTGCCTAACACCTTCCCATTGCGTAATTTACCCCTTACCCAGAATCTCTGATCTTTTTATTAGTTTTCTACGTGTAAAACTTCTTAGGCTTTTGTTCGCTTTTTAGCCAGTCCTTTGGATAAATAAAAGTGCGGTGGCGACTCGAAATTTCATTGTATGCTTTGCTTATGATTTAATCGATAGATCATATAGCGACGAATACACCGCTACAATAAGCTAGGCTCAAGCCGTGGTTACCGTTTGAGAGGTGGTTTTATCAGAAGTGAAGGTGTTGCTCCGCGGAGTTTAGTATCTTGATTTTGAATCAGAGGTGTTCCTCAGTAGTGCGATACTGGAGGAGTTTTCTGTCGTGCGAGACAGCGATTGGAAGATGTTACTCTGAGGAGTCTAGCATCATGACGTCAGATCAGCAATGTTCCCCAGTAGTGCGATATTGGAGGAAATTTTTCTGTCAAGCGGAGAAGGAAATGGAATCAAAGGACGTTACGCAATCAGCGTGATTACGGGGTTTAACTGGAGAAAAGGAAATGTTGAGACTTTTTTTTTTGGAGATCGAGGTTCAACCGGAGAAAAGGAGATGTTGCGGCATTTTCTGGGGTTCAAATGGAGATTGGAGTTGAAGATTATATCCGGGATGAGGTCCTCAGGATTATCTTCTGTTCATGTGTCACCTTAGACTTTGGCTAAGGCCAATGGAGGTCGTTATAGGTGTCTTCCGGGGAAGAGACACACATGTTACCTTCCTTTTGTGAAGGTATACCCTCTGATATGTCGCCCTCAGAGTGGTGTTGGTGTTATTTCCGACGTTGCCAGCGGAATTATCACGAGAAATTGGAGAGCGGGGTCCAAATGGAGAAAGGGAAATGTTGAGGCATTTTCTGGAGAGCGGGGTTCAAATGGAGAAAGGGAGATGTTGCGGCATTTTCTGGAGAATGGGGTTCACAATGGCGATCGCGAGTTATCGTCAGGCGACTGGGGTTCAAATTGGAGAATGGGGTTCATTATTTTGGCAAAACAAGATGTTGGGGTTCAACTGCAGCGATCGGGGATCATTTGCACAAAAGAAAAATCTCAGGGTTCAAGAAAAGCATGAAAAGGAGAGATAATAATCCCCAGCGGATGTGTGGTGTTCAGGCCATGGTTATCCCTGCGTTACCATTTATTTTGGTATCCAGGTCGACGTTACTATTTCGGTGATCAGGCCGACTTTTT
Source organism: Lathyrus oleraceus (assembly GCF_024323335.1). NCBI lineage: Eukaryota > Viridiplantae > Streptophyta > Magnoliopsida > Fabales > Fabaceae > Lathyrus > Lathyrus oleraceus. The sequence goes on along the minus strand of NC_066582.1, from coordinate 268,906,526 downwards.
CCGTTCCAGACGGATTCTTGTTTCAAGACTGTTCCTTTGCCGATTATGACAGGCGTTGTTAATTATTTTCCCATCAGAGTACAAATTTCTACGGTTCTTTGGTATTCAATCCCTGTGTAACCTGAAAGTCTGACAGCCGTTGCTCTCATCCATTCAGGTTCCCAGCTGATTGAATAGGGGCAGCTGTAGCACCTCAAATTTGCACCTACATTTTGTACATACATTTTCATCGTTAGTTCATTAACATAACATGGTCCACTGCATAGCATTGCATTGTCCCTTTTGCCCAAGTGCAAGGTCATTCAGAGGATTAGGTCAAACTGGTCAGGAGATCAGTCAGTCAAGCAAGCAAGTGTGTTTTTCATTGAAACAAGGCCCTAGGGTTGGTCCAACATGTTCACATGACTTGGGGATCCATTTGAAGTGTTTTGGTCAAGGATTGGATGTTCAGAAGTCATCAATCAATGCACAGTGTGCCAGAAACCCTAAAAAGTCAAACTTGGTCAACTGTGTCTGATTTTTATGGTTTTGATGGTTGGATTTGGTTTGAGAGAGCTCATTCATGTCCAAATAGGCTTCATGTATCATGTCAAAGACCATTATTGAAGAATTGGAAGCCAGACAAGAAATTTCCAAAAATAGAAACTGGACCTGTAATTTTAGCTGCCAAAAATGGAAAGTCTTGATCCTCAATCTTACATCATGATATAAGCTTCAAATGAATTTTTGCCCAACATGAAAGTTGAAGATCTTGTTCTCCCATTTCCAAAAAGTCCAAGAACTCTCAATTCCCATGTATGGTTGACAAGATATGATCATTTCATTTTCAAAAATTCTTGAACTTCAAAAGGCCATATCTCTCAAACCATTTGGCCAAATTTGGTGGGGTTTTTTCCTACAAGTCATATTTGATCCCCTCTTTCCAAAAATGTCATCATCATGCACCAAAACCTTATGGATCAAAATGGCATTTTTTCACTTACATGAATTATTTTTAAGTAAAGTGAAATTGTGAACTTTTGATTTATTCATTTCCAAACACTTTTGCCATTCAAATATGATCTGAAATGTTGTTTATGACTTGTAGAAGGCCCAAATTCGTGACCTTTGCCATCACACCTCACCATGTGAACCAAAATGGCCAATTAGCAATTTGCTCATTAAAACAAAACATGATTAGCACTTCATTAAGGCAACCTAAAACAGCAAATATAAACTCATTTTCTGATCATTGTGCAACCCTAGCAGCCAACATTACACAAACAGAAACTCATCCTCTCAAAAAAGTCTCAAATTATTCATTTTGGATTTCTGATCAAAACACCAAAGAAGCACGAATTTGCTTGTTTGTTCCCTCCTTAACCAACACATTGGAATCATTTTATGGCCATGAATCCCAACTGGAAGCTCATTTCGAGTTCTGTTTTCTCCAAGCTCCATCAATGGTGATTTTCGATTTGAGCATTTTCAAAGGCTGTTGAGCTACAAGTCACTCTCCATTCATCATTTCCAACCACAAGGAGCATCTGTTTTGGCCTCTTGCAACCAGAAAACCACAATCCAACTCAGCTCTTCAAATCTGGTAGGTATTTCGAATCTCTCATTTCTTGAAATGATGCTATGCACTGTGTAGATCTTACTTAGCTGGTTGTTTTAAGCTTTGAATCATGTCAAATGGTTGCCTGTGCTAAAAGATATGTTGACTTGAAATCTGATGTGTGAATGTGTTTATCTTCGATTCATGATTGTTAGTGTGTTTTAAGGAAAATGAATGATGGATTCTTGATGTGTGTGGTGTACTGGTTCTAGTGATATGTTGGATTCCAATTTCTGGGCATTTCGAATTTCACGAGTTTGGGGAAGGAGATGATGATAGCACTGTACATGATGAACCCTAGAATTTCCAGATTTTCTTTCCCTGTTCACGTGCTGCATGAGCCTCACTACTGTTTCATTGGCATGGGCCAATCAGAACATTCCATTGTTCTGCCTTAAACGCGGCGTTTTATTAAGTTGTCCAAGATATTACAAAAATGCCATCGGTCCTATTATTCTAAATTAATTCATTTATTTGTTTCAATATTTATTTCATTTTGTTACTCAATCTCACAAAAATCACATCTCATTCATTGTTAATCCAAAATTCATGGGAATTTTTGCATTGTGTTCATCTGGATCTCTACTTTTTTATCATGATTTTTGCTGATTTTTTGGATGAGTGAATTTTAAATGGTATTAGGGTTTGTGACATGTATTCATATTTTGTATCTTTTGCCAAAACCTTTGTGAAATGGTGATGCTTTATCCAATGGCTTCCAAATTTTTTGTGCTTAAACTAGACACATTCATGGTGATTTTGATGTAGAGTTTGTGAATTTATCTTATCTGGATTGTGAGTTATGAATTTTTGAATTAGGGTGTGACAATTTGTGTCACACCATTGATGTGCAACTTCATGATTTTTGATACCATGCTTCTTGAACTCCAATTGATCTGAATTTTTGCATGAACCTACTCTTGTATGTCCAGTTTACATGTGAATTTTCTTGGAATTATTTGTGGCATTTTCCAATTGATTGAGATTTTTGTCCCCTGTTTGATCATATGTTGACTTTGTGTGACACTTGTGCCCATTTGTTTTATGAAATGCTCATACTTTATTAGATGGACATGAAATTTTACATGAGATTACTAGACATCTTAAGCTTTGCCATGGTTTTAGTCCCATTCATTTATCATATGCCATCTCTGATTTATGAATTTTTCAAGTTGATGCATGATTGGTTGACTTCTTTGAGCATGTTCAAAATTGCCTTGCCTTTCTGATTTTCATTGACTATCTTCTACTTGTCCAAATGAGATGAAATTTGACATGCTTACCATGCTGTGGATTGTGATTGATCATGATTTATTTGGTGATTTTTGGAAATGTTTGAGATTGCTTTTGATTCAAGTCTTTCTGTTGACTTCTGTGAGCTTTTGTTTGCTATACTTTGACCTAAATTGTTCATGAAATGATGATGATGATTGATATGAATGTGAAACCAATTGGTATTGTTTCTTGATTGTTTGAACATGATTTTGGATACTTTCCCTTTGCTGTTTTAACTTTCTCATTCACTTTTGACCCTAGGCTTGCCCTAGTGGTCCTGTTACTCACATTTGAGTTCATGTTTTCAGGTTGACCAACAAATGGCCAATGAGACCAATTCTCTTTGATTGAACTTGCTTGTTTATCATGACTAACATGTTATTTTTTGTAGGTTGCTTGGCTCACATGCCTTGAGCCTTGTGCCTTGCACATTCACTTGCTTATGATTAACTGTTGATGTCTGTTTCCTTTTGCTTTGTTTTGAAGTTGTATACTAATGTCTGCTTGACTATTTCAGGTGCTTTTAGTTGCTCAGTTCCTTGTGAACTTTTGCTTTGCTTTGCTTGTATAAGCAATTTGCATTGAGGTATACTTCTAAATCTTCATGTAGTCTGGAAGACCTGGCCTGTTACTTGGCCAGGCAACTGTCTGAAGTCCTCCTTAAGAGGCAATGTTTGTGACTGTTTACATTTGTCCTTGTATAGAGTGAAAGACCTCCTAAGTGAAGAGGCAATTGGAAGAACCCAAGGGATATGCAACCTATCCCCTGCTATTCTGTGTGTCATCTGTTTTGCTCGCACCACTGTGTTGATGCATTGCAGATACAAACCCAAGATCTTATACAATTGTACAGTTGAGTCAGTTTTAAATGTGTAGAAGGGTTCCCACTTTCTGAACCCACACATTCTTGTCTTAAGCTCTCCCAGGCCAGGGATAAGAGCTGTGAAGTCCTATCTTCACTCACCTTTCATCTGCTTCACCTTAGCCCCTCAATGGCAAGGTTAAGAGCTAACATTACCCAGTTCCGGTGGTTTGTTTGTTGAGGTTGATATGACCCCTCGACTAAAACCTAACCTTGATTGAGCCCATTGTTTGCATATAGTGTGTGCTACTTGTGCTTGTGTGTTTGTTTAGCTTGCTTCCTGTGCAAGTTAGGTTTAGTTTGGCTTGCTTCCTGTGCAAGTCAGGGTTAGGATAGGCTTGCTTCCTGTGCAAGTTAGCTAGAAACCTTAACTTAGGGATGATTTGCATGATAACATCTAGGCTCGAGTCGTAGTCTCCCTAGTTGTGTCTCCCTCTGTTATCTGGTTAGGCTAGTCTTTCTCCCCTCTGTAGGGGAACTACATCGCCCTAATCCTCGTTCCAGACGAGGTATGTAGGCAGGAGACCGTGCGAGGTCTCTCCGGGCACCTTTTTTCTTTTTGTGTGTGTTGTTTGACGATTGCTAGGCTCGAGTTCCCGACTCCTTAGCAATTTGTTGTCTGTTTGTTCTTGTTGTGTGCTTGGAAGCCAGTATAAGTCCATCGAGTGGCATCTGGGTTCCAGTGTGCGTGTGTTGGTTTGGATGCTGATGTAAGTCCAGTGATTGGCATTCGGGCTCCACGTTTGCCTTTGCCTGTTTTTGTGTGCGTGTCAGCCGAGCTACGAATGCTCTGATTCTCCTTTGTCCAAGGAGATACGTATGCATAGGACGCGATATCCTAGCGAGCATGTGTCGTTTCCCCAGTTCGAACTACTTTGACTCTGATGTCTATGCCTGATAGACTAAGTAGGCCCAGGATGCGATATCCTGCCGAGTCAGTTTCAGTCTTGTTTGTTTTCTTGTGTCTCTTTCAGCCAGTGTGTGTGTGTGTGGTGTTTGTTTTAGCAACCTTTTCTTTCTTAGAGCGTGGATCCCGTCGAGTACGACGGACGTGAGGGGTGCTAATACCTTCCCCTTGCGTAACCGACTCCCTTACCCTTTCTCTTTGGTCGCGAGACCATGTCTTTTCCAGGTTTACTCTGAGCGTTTCCTTTCCCCCTTTTGGGATAAATAACGCACGGTGGCGGCTCTGTTGTTCTTCTTTTCCCGCCGGTTTTTCGCGTAATGCGACAAAAGGGAGTATGATTAATGATCCACTAAGGAAGAAATGATTGATGTGGAGTGTTGAATGATTGATCGATAAAATAGGATGGATTGATAAACGAGATAGAAACAACTGAGGTAGATTGATAAATAAGGTAGATTGATAGGTAAGGTAGATTGATAGATAAGGTAGCTCGCGAAGAATCTGAATTCTCCTGCCTACGTATCCTTATAGTGCAATAAGGAAATCAAAGCTTTCGTAGTTCAGCCTACTACGACTGAAAGCAAGAATGATGGCAGGCAAAAAAAGTAGAATTGAATGATTGAATTGAAGTGAATAGAAATGAAGAGATGAATTGAGAGGCTTGACATTCGATTGATAAGAATCACATTAAAGTCTATGAATAAGGGCGAACACTTTGAATATTTGGGGCATACGCCCCATACGCAAAGTCGCTCTAGACGAGGATAGCAGAGACTCCATCTCGTCATTCCCTATTACTTAAGACTTGAAGTGCATGATACTTATCTTGACTAACAAGTTGTTGGTGAAGAATCTTCATTGTTGATGTTGTCTTTGTATGAAGGAGACTCAGTAGTTTAATCGGTTTGTATTGTACTAAAGTCTATGAATAAGGGTCGACGCTTTGAATATTTGGGGCATACGCCCCATACGCAAAGTCGCTCTAGATGAGGATAGGAGAGACTCTATCTCATCCTTCCTTACCACTTAAGGCTCGTTTCGTACAAATTGAATCGTGTTTACCAAGTGTTGACCTTTGATTTATCTTGTATAATCCGCTGCTTGATGTGACTGAGGATGCCTTGATTGAAGATCTTGACTTGAGGCTTCGAGCTCCACAGCTTAGAAGAAAAGTCTTATTAAGTTGCCAAGGGTCTTTTGGTCACTAAAATTAGACTATGGGATTATACAAGTTCAAAGAATTTAACTGATCAAAATTGCTTTTGATCAATTTAATCGGTGGGTTTGTAATGAATTGGGGATTTAGGTTAGAACCTAATCTAATGGTTAGAAATTAGTCAAGCTACCCTAAAGGATCATGTTAATGTTAAGAGTTGATTAAATTTCTAAGTTAAATTCTAATTCTAGAGGAGCATGTGATTATATGGGTGAAATATCCAAAATTACCCCTAAATGGTAAAATGGTCTACCAAAAGTATCAAATCATGAACACAAATTTAGAAAACTATACAAAACTCCAATTAATTATAATTAAAGTCCAAAGCCTAATTGGACCTAATTAAAATGCTAACAAGAAAATTAGTAAAATTACCAACACAAAGCAAACTTAGAATTGAAGATAATTGAAATTGTAATTAACATGTTGGACCAAGGGGTGCAGGCCCTGAATAAAGAATGCAGAATTCAACAACAGGGGTGTAGAAAGCAGAAATTGCAAAGAGACATGTGGAAAAATCATTAATCACTCTCTCACCTCTACACATTATCTTCCAATCTCATGTCAAAACAGAACCACCACCGGAGCTCCGGCACCACCGCGCCGGAGGCGGCTGAGCTGGCCAAAATCAAGAAAAAGCATCAATTTCTTACTCCTCTCAACCTCTTCTATCCTAATTCCTCATCCATTCTAACCATAAATTAATTAATTCTGGAAATTTGAGCAAGAACCCTAAGTACAAAAATATGAAATTAAATGGAGGTGGAGGAGAATCAAACCATCAAACCTTGGGGTTTTGATTCTCCACTACACAAGCCACGATGTGGTATAAAAATTCAGAACATAGGCAAAGACGAAAGATGAATATTCACCAACCTACAAGACAGAGGATTGTCTTGGAATTTGTTGCAATTTGGAAGTGATGAAGACGAAGAAGAGAAAACCATAGATTATGCTACTTTGAACCTTTAATCTTCTCATTCTACTATGAACTCCTCCTCTTCAAGAATCAACTCTGAATAATTCTGAATTGAATTGTTGTTGTTGATGTTGATCATGTGAATGTAGGGATGATTATTGAGTGCAAGAGGTTTCGCTCAATTGATAGCAAACTTCAATGTGAAACTTGCTCCAATGGTGATTTGAGCTTTGGTGTAGGGAGAGGAATTGGAGAAGATGAATGCAGAAAGTTGAATGTGATGTTTGTAGAAAAAGGTGAGGACCCTGAAATGGTGGTGAAGATATAAATTTGTAGTGATTAGGCTTGTGATCAATATGGTTTGGAGTTATTTAAATGAGGTCTGGAGTTAGTTGGGATGAACTCAGTGAGTTTAGGTAGTTAACTCACTGAGTTGGAAGTTAGTTAACTGGAATGTGTTCAAGTGGTGGTTTTATGACTGATTATTGCAGGTTAAAACTTGAATGGAATTAGGCTTTAATGTTGGTTAATGACCCGCTATCTATTGGCTTAGGTGCAAGGTAACTTGCAGTTGTGGGTTAATGCAGAGTGTGTGAATCAATGTGATCGTGTTGGCATGACATGAGCTTGCATTTTGCAGTGTTTCAGTAGCAAGGAATAGGTTGAGTCGACTCAAACAGGGAAGAAGTCGACTCAAACAGAGCGTATCCCAGGTTTGATTCGACTTGTTTGGACCCGCGGTAAAATGATTCGAAAGCAAAAGGGACATGAGTCGATGGAAAAGGGCGGATGAGTCGACTTATCCAGATTTGCCAGAGTTGAGTCGACCTGTTCGGACCCGAGGTGACCTGGTTCAAATGAAACTGAGAGATGATTCGACGCAATGGTTGGATGAGTCGACTTAACCAGATTTCTCAAAACTGAGTCGACCTGAGAGTCAGCCTGTTCGGACCCGGAGGCTTTGTGTCGACTCATGAGTCGACTCACAGAGCCACAACTTCCAAAAATGAGCTCTTGCAATGTATTGCACCTTTTTTGCACCCTTTTTTTTTGCATATAATGAATATTTTAGGGATGGAAATGGCCGATTGAATGAAAACGAATCGACTTAATACATGAACATGACCATAAACCCAAACTCAAGATCTAAAACTGACACATGGAAGTGAGAGACGGGAACCTATGGACCAAGCATAGTGGCATGACAATGATCGAGTGAATGAATGAAAGTGGATGTAATTTATGAGACCAAGGACGTGGATTATGACCAAAAGACTCGAGCACTAAAGGGGACAAAATGGACAAACCAAGTATCGGATGCTGAGTGCGACACACTGAGATCACATGAGATTAGGGTTTTGGAGGCCTTTGTGCCTTGGTGCAAGTCCAAACCAAGCATTCCCAGTTATTGTGTGAGCAAACCAAAGCCCTGCAAGTCAAACACTTGGAATCCACGGCGATGCATGATGTTATGCATGAGTTAATAATATATGCAATTGAAACCCTAGTCACATGGTTAGATGAAGATGTGAAGAAAAGGGAAGGGCAAATTTTGGGGTACAACAATTGCCCATATTTAATATTCTTGAACATGAATACAAGAATTGCGGAAGCTTTTCAGGTATTCGAGGTGGAAGAGGATTAAATACTAAAGTATCCAAAAAAATTCCTGTTGAGGACGGTTATATGGGGTGTCGGGATGTCAACTGGAATGTGGAATGGTAGTTTGATTTTTACAAGTTCAACTGCTGGGAATTATTGATGTATTATGGGGATATGCAGGTCATGATATGCATGCCGAATTGTATGTTTTATCATTTTGTGAGACATGAGGCCGCGTATGCTAATCAGAGAGCCCATGATTTCTCAAAATACTATTGTAATCAAGGGATTTCAAAAATGAATCGTCAGTTCAACAACTGGAAACAAAATCAAACACAGAGGTTAGAAAAAGGAAAGGTCATTAACCGTGCAGGTTGGGAAAAGGTTCATCAATCACATAGATTGGAAAAAGGATTCAACAACCGCAAAGGTTGGAAATAAAGGTCATCAACCCAAGAGGTCGAAAAAAGGATCATCAACCCTAAAGGTTGGAAAAAGGCACCAAACGAATTGGGCTTTTAAAAGGTGCCAAGCAAGTTGGATTTAAGAATAGTTAAACTAGTTGGTTTTAAAAGGTACCAGGCAAGTTTGGATTTTGAAAATGCCAATAAATATTGGGCTTTGATATCTATGATTTGCACACACGGCCTCATGCTATGCTAGATGAATGATATGCATGAGTGAAGCGACGTGATTGATATATGATGATGATTTATACAATGGTTAGGCCAGATGCTCATATAGAGGGCGGTGGGAAATTTGAGCTAGGATATTGTAGCGGGGTTTTCGTTACTTTTAGGTTTATTGACTAAACCAAAAGTCAACATACAATTCGAGTCGCCACCGCACTTTTATTTTCCCAAAGGAAAGGCTAAATAGCGAACAAAAGCCAAGGTAAGAAGTTTTTCAAATAAAAAACTAATAAAAATGTCAGAGATCTGGGTAAGGGGGTTGGTTATGAAATGGGAAGGTTTTACGCACCCAAAACATCCTTAGTACTCTAAGGGAACCCTTTTTCCAAATATGTGTCGTAGGTTGGTATTTTTGAAAAGATTTGTGCAAAAGATTGGGGGGATGAGAAGAGAATAGATTATATTTACAAATTTTGTTGTTTGAATGGATGAACCCATTGCCTACGTACCATCACAAAGGTGGATCAAAACCTCGTAGTTCGGGGTAAAAATCACAAAGATTGGTGAATTGATTTGATCAAAAGCCTTAAGGTCTTTTGTTATCAAAGGGAGAAAACTCAACCTAAACCAACAATCCACCATGTGAGGAAGGCTTCAACATACTAGTGAGGGGTCAACCCTATAATAAGTATGGAAGACTTATAATCCAATCACTAAGGATGAGGTGAGATTTACATCAACCACTATGATAACTCAAACCTATGACTAATGTTTTATGAAAAGGTTTTAACAAAGGTGGCCATTGGAACCACAAAAACAACTTGAAGTGAGTTATATTTACAAGTTAGATGTATTTACAAAAAAATGAAGTCAAAGTAGGATTTAAGATTTATTCACAATGAGTATTTATGAAAAGATTTTGAAAAGTCAAAGGCATAAGGCCTAGGTTTCTAGTTTGAGACAAATTCAAAGTTTGCAAGAAAAGATTTTGGCTTGGTTAGAGTGGGGAGAAGAAGAGAAGGGATATTCCTAAAGCATACAAAGATAAGAGGGGAAAGATAAACCCTTGGAGTTTCTTTTCTTGAAATCAAAGAGATGATTCAAGATGCTCCTTTCCTTTGGACTTAGCAAACAATCAAGCAATCAATCAATTTGGATTCAAGCTCCTAGGATCTTCATTTGGATTGTCTCTCTTAACTTGGCTACTCATGACAATGGTCCTCCTTTTACTATCTCAAGATGGAATCCCTATCACACAAGAGCAAACATCAAAAAATTCACAACACAATAAGAGGAAAGGACATAGAATAAGTTTAGATGAGAAGTCATTTAAAGTCAACTTTGAAATTTAGCATTCTAAAGGCATGAGGCCTAGTTGCTCTTCAACAAGTTTAGCATTCTAAAGGCATGAGGCCTAGTTGCTCTTGAACTCGTTTAAGCATAGGTGTGTGACCCTGTAGGTTTTCGCGACATTAGAAATTATATAAAATCACGTATTTAACATAATAAACAGTAAGCGGTATCTAACAACACATCACTGCTACCCAAGGAACAAAAATGTCATTTGATGTGACAAATGCTTTTGTGATAATACTTATGTGTATAATTATCCTTTTTCCCCTATGTCTATATTGAACACAAGGCATAAACCGTGTCATCCTTGTCCAGTTCAATATTGGGCTCGTAGACATTTATCCTGTTACGCAGGATGGGCAAATTCCATCTAGGTCACTCATGTCCCTCGGCATGCTTCGTCGAGTACCCATCAACTGTCTTTATGGTCATCCAGTTACGGATAACGTTTGATCAACAATAAAGTACTCGACTCTACATCTAGGGTCCATAGTGGTTTCAGGTCAAAGGGTGGCATACACCACTATCACCATGAGAATAACTTTTGACACTTTGCATAACATTCTATATGGTATTCTCATAGCGGGTCAATCCAGTATAAATATTACTCATAATATTCATACTTATGTTTAAGACTTGATAACTCCTTATCCATGATCCATGAGATGTGATCACCAATCTATATACTTAATAGGCTTAATGCTTTAACGTTATCCTACTTCACAACAAAGCTCGACTACGGATATTTTAAGAATAATGTCCTTATGTTTAATGGGATCTCATGATTAAGTCACACTTGATACATTAAACGGACTATCTATTCTAGGGACTTTATTAAATAAATATAATAAAGAAAAAGTCTTTTATTATTAATAAATAATTCGATACAAGTACCAAAAGTATTGGCCTCTAGGGCTTACACCAACAATTCATAATGGTTCTATTCTTCCTTTCTGCGACTCCATTCTGCTATGGAGTGTAGGGTAGCACCACCTCATGCACAACCCTTTCTTTCACACATAATGCGTCGAAGTCTTTCGACACATATTCTCCATCATCATCAGTCCTCAAAATCTTGATCTTTCGACCGCTCTGTCTTTCAACCATATATTTGAACTTGGCAAATACCTCGATCACTTCACTTTTCTTCTTGATCAGATAAGACCACAGTTTTCAACTGAAATCATCTATGAATGTAATAAATTATTTGTTACCTCCACTCGAATCCACCTGGAGAGGACCACATACATCAGAGTATATGACTTCAAGAATTGCCTTCGATCTGCTTCATGCATCCTTACTGAAGTTGTTCTTATGCTGCTTCGCCTGCACGCATTCTTCACACACTTCATTTGGAATGTCAATTTTTGGTAATCCTAAAACCATATTTCTTATCTTCAAATCTCTGATGTCTTTGAAATTAATATGGTTAAGTCTATAATGCCATATCCATTCATCTCTGTTGGCTGTTGTTGCAAGACACTTATGCTCCATCATATTTAGTTCAATCTTGAAGGTTCTATTCTAAGACATTGGAGCCTTCAAGATCAACCTTCCATTTGAGTCGAGAACTCTCATCATCTTGTCTTTGATTGACACTCTATAGTTCTTTTCGACTAACTGCCCTATGCTGAGCAAATTTCTCTTCATGCCTGGTATGTACAACACATTTGAAATTACTGACCTCTTGCCATCTTTCCTCATAATCAGAACATCATCAACACCTTCAGCTGCTAGAGTGTTGTCATTTGCAAATTTCATCATTTTCTTCATTGAGGGCTTTATGTTGACAAAACAATCTTTCCTTCAAGACATGTAGGATGAGCATCCTGAGTCCAACTACCATTGGTCTTTGAATCTCTCTTCATCTCTTGTTGTAACCATCAGCAACGTCTCTTCTTCTTCATGTTTCGCCAGCTTTGCATAAGTTTCTTGATTCTTCTGCTTTTCTAGACAATCACTAGAATAGTGACCATACTTCTGACAATTGTAACACTGAATGTGACTCATGTTTGGCTTTTGACCACCACCTCTTCCTCTACCTGCAACACCACCTCTTTGGTTTCCTTGGTTCTAGGGTTTTCTCTGATTCGACCAGTTTCCTTCTTGCTGATTTCGACCAGTCGAATTGTTGTAGCTTCCTCTGCCTTTGTTTCTATTCCAGCTTCCTTTACCTTTCCTTTCTTTTGCTGATTGAGCCTGCAAAGCCATATCACTCTTTGACTTTCCTGCAGCTCTTTCAGCCATTCTTTGTTCATGAGATTCAAGCGTCCCTTGAAGCTCTTCCTTTGACAGTTTTGACAAATCCTTCGACTCTTCTATGGCTACTACCACGTGGTCGAACTTTAGAGCCAACGACCTCAAGATCTTTCCAACAACAAATCTTGATGTTAACATTTCTCTACATACCTTGATTTGATTCACCAGTTTCGTAACCTTGGTGAAGAAATCAGTTATGATTTCATTGTCTTCCATCTGAAGCAATTCATACGTTCTTTTGTGAGTTTGTAACCTCACAACTTTCACCTTCTCTGCGCCTCCAAACGATTTCTCCAGAGTTTCCCATGCTTCTTTCACTGACTCTGCATCAGTAACCTTTTCAAAGTTATCTGCATCAAGACATTGATGGATTATAAAGAGATCTTTATAATCTTTTTTCTTCAATTCTTTATGTGCAACCTTTTCTTGATATGTCGCGTCTTCTGCAAGCGTTGCTACTCACTCCTTCACAAGATCCCAAAGATCTTAATAACAGAACACAACATTTATCTGATTGCACCAATTCTCATAATTGTTGTTCTTGAGAATCAGAAGATTTGCTGGAAAATGACCGTTTGGATGATTCGTTACCATGGTGATTTTATTCTCACGAATTGTTTAACTGGAGTTCTTGATACCAGATGTTGGAAATCCAACACAACCTATGGAGAATTTCAATCAATCTTGATGAACAAGATTGTTATCACCCACACAATAACAATGAAAAGAGAAGAACAATGAAGAAAGAAAGAAAGTAAAGAACGGTGAAGGAGAAGAATAATTAAATTCTGCAGAGTTTCTCTCTACCCACAAATTGTGAAAAACTTCTTATTCACTTTGCAACTGCAAAATATTGTGAATTACAAATGTTATGAATACTCTTATTCACTTCACTACAAGAATAAGGGTTACTTCCTATATTTATAGATTTAGGTTAACTTGAACCTCAAGTCAAAGCCCAAAACTATAAAAGCTCAAAATAGTTAACACTACTAAAATAGACCTAAGTCGAAATCATGTGTGAAACAACATGTTTTGACACTTCGACACACTAACACAACTCAATACACTTAGGTGATTTGACACTTCCTTATTCTGTCGAGTAACCTGCTTCGGCACAAAAAATTACAAGTCAACACATATGATAATTAAATTCATATATTTTATGCTTCTCTAAGTTCAAACTCTTAACATATGAAATATATGTTTGATTATAATACTATATATTTTATTATAATATTTATTTAAATATATATATATATATATATATATATATATATATATATATATATATATATATATATATATATATATATATATATATATATATATATTAAATTATTCTAATAAAAATAGAAATTTATAGAAACAATCCCATAAAATTGATCCTGCCAACCTGCAATGTAGATGTCTTGTAAATTATAAATTACAATGAATCATAAAAGAAAATTTGACAAATTTTTTATTTGCATGTTACATAAAGGTTCTCGATAGTAGTTTCACATCCCTCTCAATTACTATCATATGATAAAAGAAAGAAACACGTTGATGTCTTCGCAGTGTATTGGAGACATGCATTTCTCTGTTCATATTATAAGTAATGACAAATGCATAATTAATGACACAAAAGTCACCCTCCTAAATTTTCATTGGTTAAGCACACATGCATTTTGTATAATCTACCTTAATTGATATTATATATTCATTTAACTTTAATAATTTATATTTAAATACAGCCAAATCCTGCACTACAACTGCTCTATAAATTAGAATGATTTGAAGCAAATTTCATTCCATACAAAACAATATCAATAAGAAAAAATAGAAAATACTCATTTATATATACACTATGAGAGATACCACTGCTTCACTTGTTCTATTTCTTCTTCTTGTGATAATATTTCTGAATGGTTATAGTACTGAGGAAGTAGGAAGAACAAATCAACAGAAGAAAGAGGATGATATTTACAAATCTCAAAAATTTGGGAAGTGTGTAGATTGTATGATTTTGTATAGCATGTGTTTGAGTTCTCCTTACTTTTGGCCTGTGTATGGTAAGTTTTATACTGATGACACGAAAGTCGCACCTAATAATAGTGACACTCCTAAGCTTGAAAGTGATCTTCTTCCATGATGATACAGTATATTGTAGCCATGCCTAGCTTGTGTGTTATTAATATGCATATTTATGTAGTATTTCAAATTAGGCTGTCTATTTTCTGAGTGAGTTTTTGCATCAACATGTTATAGCTATGTACTATTTATTTATGAAGTTTGTATTATGTTGCTATGTTATTATGCTTATAAATAAAAGTAAGGAGTGTTTGTCAACTACATTGAGAGACTTAGATTTAGGATCTTCTTTAGTTTTTCTAGCAAATTCTATTTCTCCTTAATTTACAACTTCATAATCAATCCTCATATAGCGTTTATTTTACAAAAGTAATTCACACAAGTTTCTCATTTTAACCAAACCATAAACTTTGCCATAGACAAGGTTGTTATCATTTCCACTAAATATTGTCCTAACCGTTTTATAATACCACACATTGTCTAGTTAAGCAATCATGAGACTCACAAGAGTAACTATATATAAAGGGGATAGAGAATTTTGGTATGACCTTAATTTATTCCTTAATTACCCCTCAACTTCTATTAATAGTAACTGTATTTTGTAATAAATTTTATTTATCCGGAAACATTAATTTCAAAATGGAACTAGTTTGTGGCAGTTTAGATTTTTTAAAAACCTTCAGATTGTGGCCGTTTATATATCATATGAAAATAAGTATTGAAACATTACCTGTAACATGGAATTATGGATGAAACATTAATGTCCGTCACTATCAAACACATTCTGAATATGACTAATGTTTTTTTTAATCTGTCAACATAAATGAATAGTATCAAGTAATCTGGTCTCTAGATGGAAGTCATCATCTACCCTTCATTTGGACATTTAAAACGGTAATTGTGCTTGTTAGGAAGAAAGATAGGTTTTTGTTGCTTTATAATTTATTCATGTATATTTTGTTTTACCCAAATCATAATGGAAGAAATATAACTTCTTTTGCATTAAAAATGCAATTCACTCTCGCCCTATCTTTATATTTTATTTTCAAAAATATTTCTATTAAATATTCTTTTTAATGTTTGAATAGGAAAAATGGACATAGTGCAAATAAAAACAGAAGTGGGAAGCCCATGTAGATATGGAAGGTGACATTACTTGGTGACTATGTTGTGAGTGGGATATGGAGGCTTCGTGAGAGCATGCAAACTGATTATCAAGATATTATTAATTTTCATAGTGGAAAATTCCAAACAACTGAATGCCTTTGATTTACCGTAAGTATTTTGTATTTAGCGAAGTATCTATTTTCATATGATATAGCTTTTGATAATTGAACTAAATTAAATATTTCCTGGTCTCTTAGAAGAAACAATGATTCTTTTAGTTAAATTATCATGCTTAGTTTTCTAATTTATTCTTCAACTTTTTCATCCATAATTCCATGTTACCTGTAATGTTTATTCTTCCACAGATCTCAAATTTTTTCTTCCACAAATCTCAAAATTTGAATAAAAATGCAAGGCTCTATGAAATTGACAATTTTTAATTTTGCACAACTTTTATACTAATCCATTTTATGTGTTTTTATATAGTTTGTCAAAGTAAATTTGGGAAATTGTCTATACCATAGAAGCTAAATTTGAGAAACAATTGTTGATCTCTTAAAGGTTAAGACCAAACTCAATCTCATGTCCATCTTCATCTCCACTTACTCTTTTCATGAGTATGCAACAAGGTTGTTTTGTATTATTGAGTTAAATACTCTTTGTTGAATTTTATAAGATAAAGATAACTATCATATTAAGTGTTTGCTGTTGAGATTAAGAGTTTTATTGAACCAGTATATTGTTTTTTAATTTTTATACCTCATCTTTTTTTAATAAATATTAGTTTGTAATGGAATGTCATAGTTTTCATTGATTCTTGATCTGATATATATCTATAATCGATAATTTATAACAATATATAATAGGAATACACAAATTTGATATGACTTTTTTTTCTTTCCTTTTTACCCCTACCATTTAATGACTAAACGATTATCACACTTAACAAACTACTATAAAACTCCTCGATTGAACACTTAAAACAATAAAAATAATACACGTTAGAAAAGAAAATATAACCGCAAAACTGATCATATGACGAGAATTCTTGAGGATGAAAGGATTTTCTTCCCATCAACATTGCATAGGGGATGCAAGAAATCTTTAATGGGAATTGCCAGAAGGTATTTTTGCATTCCACTGAAAATTATTTGGATTTATGAGTGAAATAGGAAATCTTATCATGGGAAATTGGAATCAAAATATTCTAAGAAATTAATATTTGTTTAGTATAGAGTTTGAGGATGAATAATTAAAAAAAAAAGGAAGATGAATTTTGCCGTATGTTTGTTGTATTGGTCTTACGAATGTTTTTTAAATTTTATTTTATGTTTCAATTTCATGCTAACAAAAGTATCATTATGATTTGTAGGCTTATGAATAAATATTATAGGAACAAGACAACAAAGCATGGAAAAAAAAGGCAATATTGTTTTGTTATTCAATTTGGGTGAATCTATAAAATTCATGTAAATATTTGTTTTATAAAATAATTTGTAATTTTGAATATTGTTTTGTTATTCAATTAATGACCTATAACTATTAATCAACTTGAGTGGTCCCATATATGTATGACATATCATCATTTTTAATTACTCCAAATGATGATATCACAAATTTAGGAGAGAGAGAGAGAGAGAGAGAGAGAGAGAGAGAGAGAGAGAGAGAGAGAGAGAGAGAGAGAGAGAGAGAGAGAGAGAGAGAGAGAGAGAGAGAGAGAGAGAGAGAGAGAGAGAGAGAGAGAGAGAGAGAGAGAGAGAGAGAGAGAGAGAGAGAGAGAGAGAGAGAGAGAGAGAGAGAGAGAGAGAGAGAGAGAGAGAGAGAGAGAGAGAGAGAGAGAGAGAGAGAGAAATCAGCCATAAATTTTTTTTATCCTTTAGTCAGATAGACTCAACAAGACAAAGATGATTTGTCTTTGTGGAGTTTGTAATCAAGTTTTGATTATAGTGGATTGAGTCCTTAGAGAGAGAGAGACAAAGAGAGAGAGACCATATCACAAAGTTTTTTACAAAAACAATTTATATTAAAATCAAAATTACATAAAAAAATATCAAGAGACAAGTCATAGTTGTTGAATGCATGAATTTAACTTCTATTAGTGGTTTATGTAAATAAAATCATATATATTTACTAAGTACATTGTTTTCCTTTTTTGACCAGAAATCCAAGTAATTCATAAACAAGTCATAGTTGTTGTTCTATCAAATCTAGACTAAAACAAAGTATCTTCATTATCCAGGTATACATTTTTTGTCACAATAACTCATATTATATTCAAGCGAGTCAAATATTTTGAATGTATTTCTTTGATGATATGACACTCCGTCATGTATTTGTAGTTTTTTAAATCTCAAGAGCGCATTGATAAAGGGATGTATGAAGAATTGATTCGAATCTTTATAAGGTAAAAAAAAACTATATCACACTACTTACTATTAATTTTACTATCTTTTTCTCTAAAAAAATTCTAATTTGAGAATCTTACATTTTTTCTTTACAACGGAAAACAATTGCAGGAAAGAAGAAAATACTTCGAATAAAGATTTCATGTTCGACATTCCTCTTAAAGAACGTCATTGATTACATAGTATCAATAATATTTTGCATGCTTCGATATAATTTTGAATATCTTTGTTTACCATTTTCAAAATGTAATAATATTATTTTTAATGCGACCTACAATAGAAACCTCATAAAAAGAAAAACTGACACTTATTTTTCTCTGTTGTACGCATTAAAAAAAGTGGACAGACGGACACGAGAGTGTCTGTCTGAACGCTAGTTCACTATAATATATATATTTTACCTCTTAGATACCTGTAAGGTTTGAGTCCATTAGTGTAGATTTCACTCGGGAGGAGCATTGGAAATCTACACCCTTCAAACTCCACCCCTTCATATTTTTTGTTGTTGTATTTTTTATCTTTTCTTGTGCGGTGTATTGCTTGGGAAATTTATCGTAGACAATTAAAAGTAAATTTATTCTAGACAATTAAAAGAAGACTCTTGAAAATGAATTTTTAAAAAATATTTAACATTTTTAAAAAATTATTTTTTATAAAATGACAAAAGAGTTTTATGTAAAATATATTTAGAAAATTTATATAAACTCTCCAAAATTCTTCAAAACTATCCTACACTAAAATTTAAAATTTTAAAATTAAGAATTTTTTTGTCTTACGAATAAAAACAAATTTTTAAAATTATTTTTAACCAAAATCTTTCAATCCTTCCAACTAATTCTTTCCTTTTTCAAAAATCTTTTCATCTTTTCCACTCTAAACTACCAAAGAGACTCTTAAACTCTTTAAGTTATGGATAGAATTAATCACCGGTTGAATAATTGTATTGGATGTGATTTTATTGACTCTCATAATGCTATGTTGATAAGATAAAATAAAATAATTTATATTTGATTAAAAGTTGTTTTTCACATTAAATGTCTAACAAGTAACAACCAATAGATTCTCTCAATTATGTACTGTATTTATTTTTGTTTTAATAACAGTCAAATTGTTTTAGTGATGCATTAGCATAACAATGTTGAAAGGTTCTGCACTTAGACCAAAAAGAAAGAGAGAATCTTTAATAAATAAAAAAAAAAAAAAAAAACTTGAGAGATTTGAAGACGAGAATTTTAGAAAGTTTATTTTTCTTTATAATTCAAAATCTCGTAATTAGAAGAATTCAAAAATTATACTATTAGAGAAGAATATTGGAGAAGAGTTTTATGAAATTTTAGAGTGATTTAAATAAAATTTTAAAATTTAATATATATTGTTATAATAATTTAAATATAAAAAATATATTTAATTTTTATTTTAAATGAGTATTCTCCTTAAAATGACAAAATATATTTTCTTTTAAAGTGGATCAAAATAAACATCTTTTGTTATTTTTATCACGAACTTCGGGGTTTTGAACTTCAATTGCACTTTGTTGATATGTAGGTCTGAGACTTCAAAAAGTCTTGACAAACACAAAAATCATAAAAAAATATTGCATTTCCCATCTCTCCAATCTTTTACAAACAATACTCATTTTCAAACAAGACAAATTTTCAAAGAGGTTCCCATGGAGTGCCATGGATGTTTAGAGTGCTAATACATTCCATTTGCATAACTAACCCTCAGACCCTTGTTCTCTTTTTATTAGTCTTGTTTTAAAACTTCTTTGGGTTTTGTTCGTACTTTTTTCCCTTTTCCTTTGAAAACAATAAAAGCATTGTAGCGACTCTTGCTTTATGAGTTAGGTTAATCGATAGCTTAATCTCAATTTTTTTACTGCTACACCGCGCCTCAATCCGAGTCACGAAACTTAAGTTACGCTCGATAATGTCTCACTTGGTACTGAAGCTAGCGGAAATATACCCGAACGTATCGCACGCTCGAACATACAACAGAGTCGCCATCGAACTTTATTTATCCCCAAAGGGAAGGGAAAACATCGATAAAACCCCGGGGAATGAGATATATTGGGTAAGGAAGTCGGTTATGCAAGGGGAAGATATTAACACCCCAAACATCCATGGTACTCCATGGGAACCGTTTTGATTGTTCTCGCTCGAATTGGTGTTATATCTAAAGATTACTCGCAAAAGAATGCGAAAAGGGAAAGAAATAGATCAAGTGCTCGGTGAGGATTAGAGCCCTCATGCCTACGTATCTCCATAGTGCAATGAGGAATTCAGAGCTTCGTAGTTCAAGGAACTAGAGGCGGGAGGTGAAAAGAAGTGTGATCAAAGTACAGTCTAAGTCAAAGGATAGTATGATTTGAACTCCAAAAGAGGGGTGAGATATGAACCCAAGAGTAAACTGGTGTGAACCAACAAGTGGGGCCCTACAACAATGTATTGGAATAACGGAAAAAAGAACGATTATTTGTATACGGCTGCAAAGTAAGTAAGGATATGTTCGTCTAAGCAACGAGAGGACTTATAAGACAAACAAATCGACTATTGGTTCATAAAGAGATGCAAGATGGAGCTCAAAGAGATAATGTATTTGCCTAAACATAAGGGTATATCACATGAAGTGAAGAAGGGTAGTATATGAATGTAGGTCGTGGTTAATGTTCCATGGAGATGAATGAAAAGAATGCCCTAAGGCGGGAACAATAAATAAATATGCTCACGGAGGATTCGAACCCTCGCGCCTACGTATTCTCATCGTGCAATGAGAAAATCAGAGCAATCGTAGTTCAGCCTACTATGGCTGAAAGCAAAGAGAGATTCAATAGGATTGCCCAGAGGCGAGGTAGATTGCTTAATAAGCAAGGACGTGGTACTAACCGATTATGGTAATCAACCAGAAGGACAAGTTTGATATGATTGGCCTATACACGAGAGGATTCATAACGCGAGAGCTTCGTCTAAGCACGAGAGGTCTTATAAGACGAACAATGATTATGAAATGATTGGCCTACACATGAGAGAATTTACAAGGCAAGAGCTTCGTCTTAGCGCGGGAGGCCTTATGAGACGAACAATGATTGAGGGGTTTGCCAAATCACAAGAGGACTGATAAGGCAAACAAATGACTGAATGGAGTGGGCCTAAGCATAAGAGGATTGATAAGGCTCACAATGAATATGATTTGTCGATTAGGATTTAAAGGTTTGATTATAAAGGAACTGATCCAAGGGATATCTGAATGTCAAATGGAGTATGATTAATGATCCACTGAGGAAGAAATGATTGATGTGGAGTGTTGAATGATTGATCGATAAAATAGGATGGATTGATAAACGAGATAGAAACAACTAAGGTAGATTGATAAATAAGGTAGATTGATAGGTAAGGTAGATTGATAGATAAGGTAGCTCGCGAAGAATCTGAATTCTCCTGCCTACGTATCCTTATAGTGCAATAAGGAAATCAAAGCTTTTGTAGTTCAGCCTACTACGACTGAAAGCAATAATGATGGGAGGCAAAAGAAGTAGAATTGAATGATTGAATTGAAGTGAATAGAAATGAAGAGATGAATTGAGAGGCTTGACAATCGATTGATAAGAATCATATTAAAGTCTATGAATAAGGGCGAACGCTTTGAATATTTGAGGCATACGCCCCATACGCAAAGTCGCTCTAGACAAGGATAGGAGAGACTCCGTCTCGTCATTCCCTATTACTTAAGACTTGAAGTGCATGATACTTCTCTTTACTAATAAGTTGTTGGTGAAGAATCTTCATTGTTGATGTTGTCTTTGTATGAAGGAGACTTGGTAGTTTAATCGGTTCGTATTATACTAAAGTCTATGAATAAGGGTGGACGCTTTGAATATTTGGGGCATACGCCCCATACGCAAAATCGCTCTAGATGAGGATAGGAGAGACTCTATCTCATCATTCCTTACCACTTAAGGCTCGTTTCGTACAAATTGAATCGTGTTTACCAAGCATAGACCTTTGATTTATCTTGTATAATCCGCTACTTGATGTGACTGAGGATGCCTTGATTGAAGATCTTGACTTGAGGCTTCGAGCTCCATAGCTTAGAAAAAAAATCTTATTAAGTGACCAAGGATCTTTTGGTCACTAAAATTAGACTATGGGATTATTCAAGTTCAAAGGATTTAATTGATCAAAATTTCTTTTGATCAATTTAATCGGTGGGTTTGTAATGAATTGGGGCTTTAGGTTAGAACCTAATCTAATGGTTAGAAATTAGTCAAGCTACCCTAAAGGATCATGTTAATGTTAAAAGTTGATTAAATTTCTAAGTTAAATTCTAATTCTAGAGGAGCATGTGATTATATGGGTGAAATGTCCAAAATTACCCCTAAATGGTAAAATGGTCTACCAAAAGTATCAAATCATGAACACAAATTTAGAAAACTATACAAAACTCCAATTAATTATAATTAAAGTCCAAAGCCTAATTGGACCTAATTAAAATATTAACAAGAAAATTAGTAAAATTACCAACACAAAGCAAACTTAGAATTGAAGATAATTGAAATTGTAATTAACATGTTGGACCAAGGGGTGCAGGCCCTGAATAAAGAATGCAGAATTCAGCAACATGGGTGTAGAAAGCAGAAATTGCAAAGAGACATATGGAAAAATCATTACTCACTCTCTCACCTCTACACATTATCTTCCAATCTCATGTCAAAACAGAACCACCACCGGAGCTCCGGCACCACCGCGCCGGAGGCGGCGGAGCTGGCCGAAATCAAGAAAAAGCATCAATTTCTTACTCCTCTCAACCTCTTCTATCCTAATCCCTCATCCATTCTAACCGTAAATTAATTAATTTTGGAAATTTGAGCAAGAACCCTAAGTACAAAAATCTAAAATTAAATGGAGGTGGAGGATAATCAAACCATCAAACGTTGGGGTTTTGATTCTCCACTACACAAGCCACGGTGTGGTATAAAAATTCAGAACACAGGAAAAGACGAAAGATGAACAATCACCAACCTACAAGACAGAGGATTGTCTTGGAATTTGTTGCAATTTGGAAGTGATGAAGATGAAGAAGAGAAAACCATAGATTATGCTACTTTGAACCTTTAATCTTCTCATTCTACTATGAACCCCTCCTCCTCTTCAAGAATCAACTCTGAATAATTCTGAATTGAATTGTTGTTGTTGATGTTGATCATGTGAATGTAGGGATGATAATTGAGTGCAAGAGGTTTAGCTCAATTGATAACAAACTTCAATGTGAAACTTGCTCCAATGGTGATTTGAGCTTTGGTGTAGGGAGAGGAATTGGAGAAGATGAATGCAGAAAGTTGAATGTGATGTTTGTAGAAAAAGGTGAGGACCCTGAAATGGTGGTGAAGATATAAATTTATAGTGATTAGGCTTGGAATTAATATGGTTTGGAGTTAGGCTTGGAGTTATTTAAATGAGGTCTGGAGTTAGTTGGGATGAACTCAGTGAGTTTAGGTAGTTAACTCACTGATTTGGAAGTTAGTTAACTGGATTGTGTTCAAGTGGTGGTTTTGTAACTGGTTATTGCAGGTTAAAACTTGAATGAAATTAGGCTTTAATGTTGGTTAATGACCCTCTATCTATTGGCTTAGGTGCAAGGTAACTTGCAGCTGTGGGTTAATGCAGAGTGTGTGAATCAATGTGATCGTGTTGGCATGACAGGAGCTTGCATTTTGCAGTGTTTCAGCAGCAAGGAACAGGTTGAGTCGACTCAAACAGGGGAGAAGTCGACTCAAACAGAGCGTATCCCAGGTTTGATTCGACCTGTTTGGACCCGCGACGAAATGATTCGAAAGCAAAAGGGACATGAGTCGATGGAAAAGGGTGGATGAGTCGACTTATCCAGATTTTCCAAAGTTGAGTCGACCTGTTCGGACCCGAGGTGACCTGGTTCAAATGAAACTGAGAGATGAGTCGACGCAAGGGTTGGATGAGTCGACTCAACCTGAGAGTCGACCTATTCGGACCCGGAGGCTTTGTGTCGACTCATGAGTTGACTCACAGAGCCACAACTTCCAAAAATGAGCTCTTGCAATGTGTTGCACCTTTTTTGCACCCTTTTTTTTTTACATATAATGAATATTTTAGGGATGGAAATGGCCGATTGAATGAAAACGAATATACTTAATACATGAACATGACCATAAACCCAAACTCAAGATCTAAAACTGACACATGGAAGCGAGAGACGGGAACCTATGGACCAAGCATAGTGGCATGACAATGATCGAGTGAATGAATGAAAGTGGGTGGAATTTATGAGACCAAGGACGTGGATTATGACCAAAAGACTTGAGCACCAAAGGGTACAAAATGGACAGACCAAGTACCGGATGCTGAGTGTGACACACTTAGATCGCATGAGATTATGGTTTTGGAGGCCTTTGTGCCTTGGTGCAAGTCCAAACCAAGCATTCCCAATTATTGTGCGAACAAACCAAAGCCCTGCAAGTCAAACACTTGGAATCCACGACGATGCATGGTGCTTATGCATGAGTTAATAATATATGCAATTGAAACCCTAGTCACATGGTTAGATGAAGATGTGAAGAAAAGGGAAGGGCAAATTTTGGGTACAACAATTGCCCTTATTTAATATTCTTGAACATGAATACAGGAATTGCGGAAGCTTTTCAGGTATTCGAGGTGGAAGAGGATTAAATACTAAAGTATCCAAAAATTTGCCTGTTGAGGACGGTTATATGGGGTGTCGGGATGTCAACTGGAATGTGGAATGGCAGTTTGATTTTTATAAGTTCAACTGCTGGGAATTATTGATGTATTATGGGGATATGCAGGTCATGATATGCATGTCGAATTGTATGTTTTATCATTTTGTGAGACATGAGGCCGCGTATGCTAATCAGAGAGCCCATGATTTCTCAAAATACTCTTGTAATCAAGGGATTTAAAAAATGAATCTTTAGTTCAACAACTGAAAACAAAATCAAACACAGAGGTTAGAAAAAGGAAAGGTTATTAACCGTGCAGGTTGGGAAACGGTTCATCAATCACATAGATTGGAAAAAGGATTCAAGAACCGCAAAGGTTGGAAACAAAGTTCATCAACCCAAGAGGTCGAAAAAAGGATCATCAACCCTAAAGGTTGGAAAAAGGCACCAAACGAACTGGGCTTTTAAAAGGTGTCAGGCAAGTTGGATTTTGGAATAGTTAAACTAGTTGGTTTTAAAAGGTACCAGGCAAGTTTGGATTTTGAAAATGCCAATAAATACTGGGCTTTGATATCTATGATTTGCACACACGGCCTCATGCTATGCTAGATGAATGATATGCATGAGTGAAGCGACGTGATTGATATATGTTGATGACTTATACAATGGTTAGGCTAGATGCTCATATAGAGGGCAGTGGGAAATTTGGGCTAGGATATTGTAGCGAGGTTTTCGTTACTTTTAGGTTTATTGACTAAACCAAAAGTCAACATACAATTCGAGTCTCCACCGCACTTTTATTTGTCCAAAGGAAAGGCTAAAAAGTGAACAAAAGCCAAGGTAAGAAGTTTTTAAAATAAAAAACTAATAAAAATGTCAGAGATCTGGGTAAGGGGGTTGGTTATGAAATGGGAAGGTTTTACGCACCCAAAACATCCTTAGTACTCTAAGGGAACCCTTTTTGCAAATATGGGTCGTAGGTTGGTATTTGTGAAAAGATTTGTGCAAAAGATTGGGGGGATGAGAAGAGAATAGATTATATTTACAAATTTTGTTGTTTGAATGGATGAACCCATTGCCTACGTACCATCACAAAGGAGGATCAAAACCTCGTAGTTCGGGGTAAAAATCACAAAGATTGGTGAATTAATTTGATCAAAAGCCTTAAGGTCTTTTGTTATAAAAGGGAGAAAACTCAACCTAAACCAACAACCCACCATGTGAGGAAGGCTTCAACATACTAGTGAGGGGTTAACCCTATAATAAGTATGGAACACTTATAATCCAATCACTAAGGATGAGGTGAGATTTACATCAACCACTATGATAACTCAAACCTATGACTAATGTTTTATGAAAAAGTTTTAACAAAGGTGGCCATTGGAACCACAAAAACAACTTGAAGTGAGTTATGTTTACAAGTTAGATGTATTTACAAAAAAAATGAAGTCAAAGTAGGATTTAAGATTTATTCACAATGAGTATTTATGAAAAGATTTTGAAAAGAAAGGCATAAGACCTAGGTTTCTAGTTTGAGACAAAGTCAAAGTTTGCAAGAAAAGATTTTGGCTTGGTTAGAGTGGGGAGAAGAAGAGAAGGGCTATTCCTAAAGCATAGAAAGATAAGAGGGGAAAGATAAACCCTTGGAGTTCCTTTTCTTGAAATCATAGAGATGATTCAAGATGCTCCTTTCCTTTGGACTTAGCAAACAATCAAGCAATCAATCAATTTGGATTCAAGCTCCTAGGATCTCCATTTGGCTTGTCTCTCTTAACTTGGCTACTCATGACAATGGTCCTCCTTTTACTATCTCAAGATGGAATCCCTATCACACAAGAGAAAACATCAAAAAGTTCACAACACAATAAGAGGAAATGACATAGAATAAGTTTAGATGAGAAGTCATTTAAATTCAACTTTGAAATTTAGCATTCTAAAGGCATGAGGCCTAGTTGCTCTTCAACAAGTTTAGCATTCTAAAGGCATGAGACCTAGTTGCTCTTGAACTCCTTTAAGCATAGGTATGTCCTAATTCTAAGTCCTTTCTCCTTTTTGCATTAGGTTCACACAAAACAAAGACAAAGCAATCACAAGACAACAATATATTTATATACGATAATGGGGTCAAATGAGCAAAAGAAAAATGATATAAACATAAAATATGTGCTCAAGTGAGCAAAATGAAAAGCAATATGAATAAATGAGCAAGAAATAAACTGCATTAAAAGTAAAGGGCAAGAAATTTAATGCTCAAATTAAAGTTAGTAATTAGTATGGTTATGTTAGTTTTTCATAAGATAATGTAGCGCTATGTTAAGCAATCGTAAGTGGACTAATATAGTAGTCACACCTATCTGAGGCCGGTCAACAAAACTATAGGCAAATAAACACAAGTTAGAGATCATGACTAGTAAGCCAAACTCCACAAACTTGCCATGCCAAAACAAAATGGGAAAGGCCTTGTGTGGACTTTAGGTTTTTTGCTTTACCAAGAAGCAACCTATCTTGGACACAAAACAACTCACTTGATCTTGGATCAAATTGAGTTTGGTTTGGATCAAAGAAGGTTAAACCTCTTATTTGTCAAGATCAACCATAAGACATTAACTCATTGACCAAATGATAAAAAGAAATGGGATGAAGATGAAATGGAGGGAAAGAGAATTCAAGTACCAAACTCAATTGATCAAATGTGAACCAAGTCATCATCAATCAATGCCAAACAGAAAAGAAATGAAGATTACAAGTCAACAAGTCAACCATATTTTTTTGGTATTTTTTGAATTAAAATAAAATGCAAAATAAAATAATCAAAATATGGTCAAACCTCAAATTTAATTCAAATCAACTTCAACAAGTCCAATTAAATTCTCATAGGTCTAACATAGTCAAATAAACTTTGACTAATTTTCTCAACAATTTTGGAAATCAGAAACTATTTAAAAACAATTAAAAACAATAAAAAATAACACAATATGAATTAAAATCTCAAATAAATCTCAAATCAAATAAGAAATTGATGAGACTATTTTTTATTGACTTATCATGATCCATAGGTGTTAGGAAAATATTTTTGGATTTTTCAAATATCAGAAAGTATTTTAAAATGACCTAAAACTATTAAAAACCAAATAATTCACAAAAAATATTAAATGAAGTCACAAAAATAATAAAAAATCAAAATATGAAACTAGATTTTTCAAGATTTTTTTTAGAATTGGTCTCATATTTGACTTCAAATAATTTTTTTATGAATTTTTGAAAATAAAAGGAATTAACTGAAATTAAAAGAAAATAGAAATAATAGAAAAAAGGGTAGCCACTAGATCAAGCTCATTAATTGACGTGGCAAGGAGAAACGGCTCAGATGTGAGGGCACATTGTGGACATAAGTCAAACGCGCGGCATAATGCATTAAAACAAGTAAACACAATGGATGCTCAGGATTATAACGTTGAGACACGATCCAAGGGCTGGGAAAGCATACTCGTGGTGATGGTGGTGGAAACCACCATCTTCTCCGGTGAACTACCAGAATCCGGCCACCACTTGCAGAGAATTTTTTTGTAAGGAAAATGAAAAACAAAGACATCAATTTAAAGCTTAGGTGATGTACATCACCATTGTATCCATGGATCTTCCTCACTCTTCCTATTTTGAGAGAAATGTGAGATGGAAAATCATGGTGTGTCAACTGTAAATGCACGAAATGAAGAATTGAGACCACCACTGGCCTGCCTCAAGTGTGAGGACTTCAGAAAACCACACAAACCAAAGAAAACTACATTGAATTGCAAGATCTAGATCCAAAAAGTTTAAAGTTCTACCTCTGAAATGGAGCTCTTAAGGCCACGAATTCTTCAAGATCTTGATCCCTTTTTGCTCTGGAGATGTAATGGAGATGAGATGCTAAGGAATTGAGCTTTGAAAATGAACTAATGATGTTGAATTTCAAGCTTGAAAAAGAGAGGAAAATCTGAAAAATCCTTTGGTAATGGTTGGGATTTCAGTGTTGCAGCATTCCAGGTCTCCACAAGGTTGCTAAATGAATGAGATTGAATGCTTATTTATAGCTTAAGAGGGTTGAGTTCATGATTCCCTCGTGTGCATGACAAATTTGAACTTTGGTGCATGGGCCTGTACAGGCGCATGTGAGGCCCAATGATGGGTGATAAACCATACTGAGATCAATTGAAATGGAAATGGACGTGCAATTTGGAAGGAAATGGCTTGCACATTAAGCTTCACCATGAAATGCAAAAATGAACATAAAGAAAGAGCTATTCGAAACTCACACATGGAAAGTCCAAAAAAGTAATATGAGTAATGGTTGGAAATCCATTGAAATAAGGAACAAACGTCATGTTGGGCAAAAATTCATTTGGCATTTGGAAATTAAGGAAAACTGGATGTGAAAGTTTGGGTACAAAACATGTTTAAGTCTCCCTTTGAAAATTTTCACCAAAAGCAAGCCTATTCAAACCCCTCTGTTTGAATGATGCAAGCTTCAAATGGAAAAACCTCTAACATAAAAGTTGTAGATACTTTCAATATGATCAATTTAGACTCAAATATTTCATTATTTGGATTTTCGATGAAAACGTTATGGGCATTTAAAGTTAGGCACTTTTTCAAATTCAATGACTTAGGTCCAATGTGACCTATAATATTTTGTATTATCACATGTATTTATTTTAGGATTATGAAATTTTGTCCAACATAACATTTGAATTAGACATCTTAAGTTTTCCAATTAATTTGGTCCCACATTAAAATAATAAAAATTAAGGAAGTTAGGTGCTTGGCAAGTTGACCCAAAATTAGGGTTTCAGTAAAAATGACCTATAATGTTTTGAAATGAATGATAACCTTCAAAGTTTCAAATGGATTTTTGATGAACATGAAAGTTGTTCATATGGTTATTAAGAACATGTTTCCTATTGGGGTCATCTTCATTTGACAAACACATCACAAGTTATATCTCATTGGACCTCAGTTTAGTCAGATGACTTGACTGGTCAACCTTTCAAGGCCAAACTTCCAATCTTGATGAATAAATGATTGAGGGGCCTCACATAGGCTTATATATGCATAAAATAATGAATTAAATAACTTTTCTTGATTAAATTTGATCATAGGTTGAGGTTGTTTCATGAGCAAGGCACAATTGAATTAGGGTTTCCTTGGGAAGCAATCCTCAAGCCCTTTGGGTTATCTTGATCATATTGGAAAATTGAGGTACTTGGGAGACATATATGATGATTAGGAGCTCTGTGGACCATTTTCATGCTTGTTCTCATCTTCATCTAGCCACTTCATTGGGCTTAGGAGTCTCCTATGAGCATTGGAGCACATGATCACTTGAGCTTCAAAACAAAAAGAGTTAGTGACATATTTTTGTGCTTTTGGTTAATAATCAAAATAAGAAAAACAATAATATACAATGCAAGCATGCTTGGTGGTCTCAAACCACTCACACAAGTCCCAACCCTAGGGGTAAGGAGCCAAACATGCTATGATCCTTGAGGCAATGCAGTGAGCAATGATATGATGCCATGAAGGATCTTAGGGTCAAAATTAGGGTCTTACAGATGCCCCTATTTAAGGTCATTCTAGCCGGAGATATGAAAGTTAAAACCTTCGTCTCGATGAGGTAGAATGGGCTTAAATAGTAGCAGAGAGACGAATTTTGGTACCTAAGAGGCCTCATGATGCAAATGTATATATGCAAAAATAAAATCTTCGTGGTGAATGATTGCCACGACGGAAAAGAAATCAGAAGAAACTGAAAAATCCATAGGAGTAACACACTCACTAGGGAGACAAAGACTCTGGGGGGAAATAAGGTAAAAAAGCGTGAGCAGGTCACGACTGGAAAACTTGCTGGGAGACACGAAGGGATTCCATGAAAATAAATCGATGGAAAGACTCGAGCCGACGCAAAGATGCATGTATTGGGGAATATGCCAATACAACAAAACTATCCATAAAGGACACATCAGATAAAAATCCGGACTCAGACGGGGATGTCCATAAAGGACTCAGCTGAGGAAGAAAAGACGAGATATTACCGGTTACTGGGTAATACACTCAAAGGGGGACATGTTGTCAAAGCACCGGTTACTGGGTGAGAGAACAACACGCTCAAGGAGAAAGAATATCTAAGACCGGTATAAGGGTGAGAGATATCAATCATCCGAAACATCTAAGGAGGACCTAAAAGGCATATCTCAACTCAGGAAAATCTGACTCCACAGGGGATAAAAAGTCATAATAGGGAGCAACAAGAAGGAACACCAGGGATACCGGTTACTGGGCATATAATAGGTGACTAACCATGCGTGAATTGGGAACATATCCAAGACACTCATCATCCGGATGGAGGGATGAAAAAGCAAACTCGACTTACAGGTTGGGCATTCGATTCCGCAAGGAAATACAAATCTTACTCGACTAAGGAAGGAAAAGACTTCGACTGAAGAGCGCATGGGATATGTTATCTATTACCGTCATAATGTAGATAACATACTCACATGGAAGATTATCCACAATCGGTTACTGGGTTAATAAAGGATAAATCGACCGAAAAGAAAGGACATCGGGATACCGATCACTGGGTATAAAATGATGACCAATCGGAAAGAGAAACAATCATTACCCAACAAGGGTAGATGAAAGATGAATCGCAAGGGATATATCACCAATTATTAGGTGAAATACTCAAAAACGAAGGAATATCAATACCGGTTACTGGGTAAAGATAACCAACAAAGAGGGGATTACATCTACCGGTTACTGGGTAGAAAACCTGCAGAAATAGGACTTACAACTACCGATTACTGGATAGAAGGCCACAAAATCCGCTGGGGAAAGGATGAACAATTACTGGTTACTGAGCAATTGAACAACTGAACCACAGGGAACTGCAAGGAATAACAAGAAAGGACATCAATCTAGGAACAAACTAGAAAGACACAATCAAATAAGACTCAACCCAATGAGGATATAACTCAAGGGAATAATTCCCATCCCAATACACAACTTGGGGAGGAAACTGGAACAACAATCATCCATGAGGACATAACTCAATGGGGAAGAAAGAAAGATAGACACTTTCTCCTTATGGGGCTGACTCTATATGGAGAGATCAGACATCAACATATGCTTGGGGAAGAACAAGAGAAACGCAGGATAAACAATCCTTTCAAGAATATCATCATATGCATACCAGGTGTATGCAACGATAATACCCCATCAGAATCGGAACTGCTCGTGATACCATGTTCCTCTAAGTGGCGCCATACCACCCGCTTCCCACGAATCACTCTATTCCTAGGTGTCCTAAAGTTCACTCATAGCCTGTGTATTGGGCTTATCTCTCATAGAACACCCCATCCCAACAAACAAACAAACCAACAGCAGAGCCAACAGATACAACAATGATATGTACACAATGCAATGAAGCAGGTAAATGCTGAAAAATAAATAACTGTACAAAAGAATGAACACCCAATAAAAAAACAACCTACAAAAGTTAGGAGGGACTCGCTTAGGGAAACCAGGGTCCCCAACAGAGTTGCCAGCTGTCGCAACCTGAAAAAGGAGATGCGAAAAAACAACCGGCGAGAAAGAAATGACAGAAGAGTCGCCACCGTGCGTTATTTATCCCAAAGGAGGGAAAGGAAACGCTCGAAGTAAACCTGGGAGAGAGGAAAGGAAAAGACAAGGTCTCATAACCAAATCTTGGGTTCGGGAGCCGATTATGCGAAGGAAAGATATTAGCACCCCTACGCATCCGTAATACTCTACGGGATCCACTTTTGTTGTTCTTGCCTAAAGGGTGTAGGTTTATCTAATGTACTATTTACTAAAAGGGGGGTCAAAAGAAAATGACTCGCACGGATGTCGCATCCACTGCATACGTATCTCATCTGAACATGAGAATCAGAGTCTTCATAGCTCGGCTACCTATGGGGTTAAAGAGGAGTGTGCTCGCTAAGACATCGCGTCTTATGCCTACGTATCTCATCTGGAATGAGAATCAGAGCAACCCGTAGTTCGGCTAACTACGGGTTATGGGTTGTGTTTTTGGGTGAACGACGTTACTACGCAATCTACCGGATGCTCGACCTTTGGAGACTTGCTCGCCTGTAGTAGAAGGAGTTAACGTGTTCTTAGGAGAAGAAAAATCAATGAGTCTGTTGGTGTTTCAGGGATGCTCATGCAAAAGGGAAGTCCTAGACGAAGGAACCGTGCTACCTAATTGACATGCAAACGAGAGACTGTACGAAGCCTAGCAATCTTATAGGGAAACGATTACACCACACAAAACATGTATCTTAAAGTAAACGCGCCAACAGGGGGGCTCAAACATACATGGGTAGGGCTTTAGTCAAAAGGGGTCATATCAACCTCGACAAACAAGCCATGAAAAAGGTAATCAAGTGGGCTCTTAACCACTGACATTGAACGTCAGGGTGAGCAGATCAAAAGGGTAATGAGGATAAGACCTCATAGCTCTTAACCCTGGCCAGGGTGAGCTCATGACAAAAAGTGGGGATTCAGAAAGGTGGAACCCTCTCCACTGACTGACCGGACAAAAGATCTTGGGCTTTTGTTCTGAAGCATCGACACGTAGTGTGATTTTAAAGAACGACACACTGAATAACGGGGGATTGACTACTAATCCCTTTTATCCGTCAATTGCCTCTTCAAGGAGGTCTTTAGCACTGATGCCTCTTCTTGGAGGTCTTTGGGCACAAAAGTAAACAAATAAAAGAAAACATTGCCTCCTATTGAGGTCTTCCAGCTAAGAAAGCGGTAAAGTGCGGGAAAGATAAAGGATCAAGAGATCTACCACACGGATAAAGATCCGAAGTAACAACAACTAAAGTAATAAGAAACCCAAAGATCTCTCAAGCTGGCACCATCAAAGAAAGCAAGTCAATACAGGTAATCGAAATAAACCTCCAAATGGTATCCCACAAATAAAGTGGAATGCCAAGCAAGCTATCCTTTCAGGAGTCATGTGAGCCCTCACAAAAACTCAACAAACAGGTTAGAGAAACAATATGGGATGCAATCAAGAGTTTCCCCAAATAATAGAGTCACATGAATCATGCCATTAAAGTTCACAAAAAGCTCACAAAAAGAAACCAAGGGTAGGAGGCCTAAACTGTAAGGGCAAATTGTCATACAACATACGATCATAGGTTTCGATGATGACAAATGACCACCATGGATGAATCGGCATTGTCGATTCCACCTCTACAAAACAAATGCAACATATCACCTATCATATCCTTTTCTATGCTCATCTAAACTACTATATTTCATACAACATATGTGGATAAAATATGGTCATGGCAAAATGCATGAAAACCACAAAAATCTGAATTTTTGCAGATTTGCAGGGTTTGAGTCGACCACAGGTCAGCGCATAACATAGTGCAGTTGGTCACGGGTCAGCGCATGGAGGCTTGAGTCGACCACAGGTCGGCGCATAACATAGTGCAGTTGGTCACGGGTCAGCGCATGGAGACTTGAGTCGACCACAGGGTCGGCGCATGAAGCTTTCACTTTCCCACGGGTCAGCGCACGCCGACCTATGGTCGACGCATACTGATGCATTCTTCAGTCTGTCCAAAACTGCAGGCCATGCATCGACGCATAGACCTGCTATGGTCGACCGCTCGTGCGCAAATTCAGTTTTTGAGTACTTCCCACTCTGTTTGAAAAGCTGTTAAGTTTGGTTGGTAGGTTGGTTACTATATATAGAAGTTTAGTTACTTGTATCAACTAACATTTGTCAAATTGATTCAAGTGTTCAAAGAAACAAGAAAAAGTGAAATAGGTGTCCAAGATTCATCCTCTTCATCTTCAACATCTCATAACACATCAACTACACACAACCATTTTTGAAGTGCTTTGTGATTGGTTAAAGGTGATAAGGTTCGAAGCCGAGATTGGGGAATCCGGTTCGGGTTGAAGCTTGTGACAGGTTTTTTCTTGAATAAAACCTTTAGGGTTTTGTCCTCCAAGACTAGTTTGATTTTAGGGGTTTTTGGACAAATTTCTTCATCAATTTTTAGCTGAGCGAAGGTGATTGAGAAGAGGAAGTCTTCGTCAATCTAGTAGCGGATTCAGTGATATTGAAGGGAAGATTTCGGGTTCGATTTGTTGTAGTTGAGATCAGCCGGGCCGAGGGTTTGAAGAACTGAGGGTTATTCAACAAAGGGGCTGGAATCGGAGGTCTATCAACAACAATCGAAGGACTTGATTCACCTTGAATCAAGGAACAAGGAGTGGAAACAACATTCAACGTCTTGAGAGTTCTGTTGTATATTTGCTTTGCAATCCTTGTATAAACGGATAAATTCAACAGGTGATATATATTAAATCATCTCAATTCTAGTTTTAGAATTGAGGGCAGACGTACCCCGAAGCGAGGACGACGGGGGAACTGCCTCATCAAATCTTTGCCTTCTCTAATTTTCTGCATAATTGTTTTTAGCTTAAAAATTAAGTGATTTTAGTATAAGCACTTTTATCAAACCTTGATATTAATTGAGTAAGAGGTTAAAACTCTGTTTTTGAATCAAAAGTACAATAGGATATTGTACTAGATTAATTGGAATCACTTACTCAACATAAATATCACTTGGAGTGTTTTTACACACCAAGTGTTTGATAATTTGCCTAAACCAAAATTATCTTAGTTGTGTATCTAGTTTGGTTTGCTCTTTGAATCATTGGAACTAGGAATCCTAGTAAGTGAAACAAATAATTGATTGTGTGACTAGTGTAGTGATTCGTATTCTACATTATCACTAATCCATAGGCTTGACGCATATCCGGTTTTCCAATAACAGTTCGTTTTAGACTATATTTTCCTCGGCCGCTTCCGCACTTAAAACAAATTTTTAAAACCAATTTTTAATTGGTAGCGCCGACTCAAATTTTAATTGGAATCTATTCAACCCCCCCTTCTAGATCCGTGCCATAGTCTAACATAAACCTCTTGTCAAACAAATGCATTAAAAGGGTATCAAAAATTTCAGGTTGAAAGTATAAAGTAGTGGAAATAGGGCAAACCTGATTGGAGAGATCGAATGAAATTGAATTGCCCGGTTGGGTTTGCAAAGCAATCTGAGGGTTTATATGAGATGGAATTGGCTCTTTGCAGATGAGTTCCTTTCAGTCTCTGGAGGTTGCTCTGAACTCTGTTAGCTCTTCCCTCACTATCTTTTTTCCAGGGTTTTTTGGGAGATGGAAGTCTAGAATTTATAACCTGATTTTTGTGACTTTGTGGGCTCAAAAGAGAGAGGTCCAAGTCCAAGATTTTTCTGTTATATTTTATTTATTTATTCGTTTTTATTTTTTATTATTTTTTTTTTTTCGTTTTTTTTTCTTCATTTTTTCGTTTTTTTTCAAAACGCGTGGGCTTCGCCTAGCGAGCATGACAGTTCAAGAAATTCCCCTGAGCGTAGGTGATTCTGGTGGCTTTTCTTGGGACTCGCTAGGCGACCCATTCTGCTCGCCTAGCGAGCATGACAACTCATGAACAAACTTTTGCTCCTTCAAGATTAACGTTTTGACTGATGAATAGACCCCTTTTGAACATGTTGGAAGTATCTCAAGCCATTCCCTTGTGTTGACTGATCACCCAGATAGGACCCACAAAGTGTCTTGGATGATATTCAAGCTTCTTGGATCTAATTCCGATTGACATGATGAAATGCAATATGAAATGTTAAATGACCTAAAAATGAATGCATGAATGAGGGGGTAAATTTTGGGGTATTACAGAGTCCCCTATTCAATCAACTGGAGACTCGAAAAGAAGATAGCAACGGCTTTCTCACTTTTGAGGTATCAAGGGATTGAATACAATAACAACCCGAAAATTTGCACTGAAGTGAAGTGAAGTAACAATGCCTGTCAGAATCGGCAAAGAGGTGGTCTTGAAAGAAGAATTCGTCTGGTACGGTGAGAGTCAGTCTGAATACCGAAAAAGAATGTTAACCTGGATACCAAAATAAATGGTAACACAAAAATAACCATGGCCTGAACGCCACTTCGGTCTGAATACCGGAAACTGGCCTGAATGCCACAAGTTGCATCGACCTGAATGTCAGAAACTTCTTCGATCTGAACATCGGAAAACTGGCCTGAATGCCGCAAGTTGGATCGACCTGAATGTCGGAAACTTCTTCGATTTGAACATCGGAAAACTGGCCTGAATGCCGCAAGTTGCATCGACCTGAACGTTGGAAACTTCTTCGATCTGAACATCGGAAAACTGGCCTGAATGCCACTTCGATCTGAATATCGAAAAATTGGCCTGAATGCCACTTCGATCTGAATATCGGAAAATTGGCCTGAATGCCACAAGTTGCATCGACCTGAACGTCGGAAACTTCTTCGATTTGAACATCGGAAAACTGGCCTGAATGCCGCAAGTTGCATCGACCTGAATGTCAGAGACTTCTTCGATCTGAACATCGGAAAACTGGCCTGAATGCCACTTCGATCTGAATACCGGAAACTGGCTTGAATGCCACTTCGGTCTGAATATCGGAAACTTCATGCCTGTCAGCATTGGCAGAAATAGGGAAAGATAATAGAGGCGGCGCATGGGCCAATGACACTTGCTGGGGATAATAAAGGTAAGTCATAAACAATCTCCAGTCTGAGTACTGGAAACAACTTCTGGCTTATCACTTGGGATACCGAGAATGTTTTATGCTTACATGCATATGTTTGAATTTTTCAATGGCGTAATGCTCCATGAAAATGGAAATGCTACACGATTTGGGAGGATGCAATGCAATATGATTCTACATGCAGGGATGCGAAATGCTGGGTAGAATGCCAAGCCGAGGCAAGGGAATCTGCTGGGGAAATGTGTAACACCCTTCTAAATACCCCAAAATATTTAATTAAAATAGCAACATATCAATCAGAGTAATTATGCCCCGAAGGGTGTCACACAATAATTTCACACCAATCATCAGATTATCCTGTCATGCTCATTTATTTAATTCAAATTATAAAGTATCTGCATAATACGCAGCGGATAGAAATCAATTCGATTATTCCAATCAGGTAACATATTACATGCAAAATAGTTCACAACCAATCAATAAAATATTCAAACATCCCCTCCCGATGTTACATCTACCAGAGCATGACCACTAATGACGACACTAGACTCCAAGCACTAGCTCCTACTCAACTCACTGCTCGTTACCTGAAAAATAGGTGTAAGGGTGAGTTCCTCAATCAATATAATAAGCATTATACAACATTATGTAATGTTAAGTAAATAACGCATTAAATCACCCTAACCAGACTACACCCTCAATAACGGCAGTGTCAATTCAAACATCATACTCAACAATAACATATAACATATGTATAATCTCCAACCATACTCAACATCAACAACACAACACACCACACACATATAATACTGGAATACATCCAATCATATTATATGCCATACATTCATTATGCAATGAGACTCCACATATGCGGTACCGACTATTCTTGAACATACAGTTCAAGCTCACCGATCCCTCCAGATACGGCTACTGAGCCCACTAGTCCCACTCATTGAGATCTAATGACTCACTCACTAATTCCTCACTATGGGAATTAGCTACAGCCCCAAAGGCTAGACTATGCACACTACTCATCTAGTATGCAAACATCAACAACAATTCCACAAGGATTCCCTCACTAATTCCTCACCATGGGAATTAGCTACAGCCCCACAGGCTATGCCATGCATGCTAATCATCTAGCAATGCAGCAACAACAACAACTCAAGAATAGACAATATACGCACACTATAAGTCACACAACAGTCTATTCACAATGCATACATAACTGATACATTCACAGTATAATGCACACCATCACATATCATCAACACATTTATCACGAAAGCATATCATATCATACCATACAATCAATCATAGTATTAACACACCTTACTAATACCTATGCCACTCAAAACAACGGGAAATGATCCCTATTACATCAGTCCTCAGCTAAGTCACATCACTCAGCCTAAACAGCCAAAAACTGCACCACCACAGCACAGAATCACCATCCAATATCAACTCCTGCACAGCACAGTTCGCGCCGCGCAGCAGGTTTCGCGCCGCGAACGGTGCGTTACAGAACCCCTCTGGATTTGCCAGTTCGCGCCGCGCAGCAGGTTTCGCGCCGTGAACGGTGCGTTACAGAACCCCTCTGGATTTGCCAGTTCGCGCCGCGCAGCAGGTTTCGCGCCGCGAACGGTGCGTTACAGAACCCCTCTGGATTTGCCAGTTCGCGCCGCGAACGGGGCTTCGCTTCGCGCCGCGAATCGCCCGCGAACAGAACCCTCTGCTACAGAAACCAGATTTCAGATCTACAATGGTTTTCCCTATTACGAAACCTATCCGATCCAACCTTCCACAGTCCAATTTACATCAAATAATCGTCCATATTCTCAACACAATTCCTATCTTATTCGATTACACAAAACCTAACACTTTTACATCAAATTCCTACGAATCCCTCTCAATTCTACTCCAACTTCGTTCATCAATTATTTTCACAAGTTCATCATAATCATCCAATTCAGAGGTAAATCAAAGGTCTATCACTACCCATGACATATTATCATATAATACCCGTTAATCAACGATAAACCCCCCTTACCTGAGTTAATCCGGCAAATTCTGCACCTTCAAGCTTTTCCTCTTCCCTTGCTCTGCCGTTTGCCCTTTCTCTCTTTCAGCCGCTTCTCCTTTCCTTTTCACGTGAAACCCTTTTTCCAAAATTGGGACTTTTCTCACTTCCAACTTATATATTCCAATAAATAATTATTCCAATAATTATTATTCCAAAATAATAATAATCCAAAATTCCAATTATTCAATTAAATTAATAAATAAAATATTAATTTAAATCAAATAATTATCTTATTTTAATTGGGGTGTTACAACTCTCCCCCACTAAAAGAGTTTTCGTCCTCGAAAACATACCTCAAGCGAACAACTCCGGATAAGACTCCTTCATCTGACTCTCCAGTTCCCAAGTCACATTGCCACCTGCTGGTCCTCCCCAAGCTACCTTCACTAAGGCAATCTCTTTACCCCGCAACTGCTTCAACTCTCGATCCTCGATCCTCATAGGTGATGTTTCAACAGTCAGGTTATCTCTCACCTGTACATCATCTATTTGAACAACATGCGACGGATCATGAATGTACCTCCTCAACTGAGACACATGAAAAACATCATGCAAATTCGCAAGCGACGGCGGTAAAGCGATACGATAGGCTACCTCCCCTATCCTCTCCAAAATCTGATAAGGACCAATAAATCGAGGTGTCAACTTCTTCGACTTCAAAGCTCGACCAACACCAGTTATCGGAGTAACACGAAGAAACACATGATCTCCCTCTTGGAACTCAAGTGACTTCCTCCTCTTATCATGATAACTCTTCTAACGACTCTGAGCAACTCTCATCTTCTCCTGAATCATCTTAATCTTTTCCGTAGTCTGTTGAACAATCTCCGGTCCAACCACCGCAGTCTCACCGGACTCATACCAACATAAAGGTGTCCGACATCTCCTACCATACAAAGCTTCAAACGGTGCCATACCAATGCTCGA
Source organism: Lathyrus oleraceus (assembly GCF_024323335.1). Lineage (NCBI taxonomy): Eukaryota > Viridiplantae > Streptophyta > Magnoliopsida > Fabales > Fabaceae > Lathyrus > Lathyrus oleraceus. The sequence goes on along the minus strand of NC_066582.1, from coordinate 268,865,935 downwards.
ATGAAAACTATTGTTGTAGGTAAACTCAATCAAAGGTAAATAACAATCCCAAGCACCTCCTTTTTCCAAAACACAAGCTCTCAAAAGGTCCTCTAACGACTGAATCGTCCTCTCAGTCTGACCATCAGTCTGCGGATGATATGCAGAACTCAACCTCAGCTTAGTTCCCAAAGCCTTCTGCAAACCTTCCCAGAACTTCGATGTAAATCTAGGATCTCTGTCCGAAACAATACTTGACGGAATACCATGCAAGCTTACAATCTTCTCAATATACAACTCAGCTAGCCTCTCTAACGGATAATCCATTCTAATCGGAATGAAATGAGCCGACTTCGTCAATCTATCAACAATCACCCAAATAGCCTCAAAATTCTTACTTGTCCTCGGCAAACCAGAAACAAAATCCATACTGATACTATCCCACTTCCACTCTGGAATAGCCAACGGTTGCATTAGCCCAGACGGCTTCTGATGTTCAATCTTCGACTTCTGACAAGTCAAACAGGAATACACAAAACTTGCAATTTCTCTTTTCATTCCCGGCCACCAAAATAGCTTTTTCAAATCATGATACATCTTTGTAGCTCCAGGATGAATACTCAAGCCACTACGATGTCCTTCTTCCAGAATACTCTTCTTAAGCTCAGTAACATCCGGAATACACACTCGACTACCAAATTTCAAAATACCATTCTCATCAACTTTGAATTCGCCACCTTGACCTTGATTCACTAAAGTCAATTTATCAACCAAAAGCATATCGGATTTCTGACCCTCTCTGATCTCATCCAGAATACCACTCGTTAACTTCAGCATACCCAATTTAACACTATTGTGAGTACTCTCACACACCAAACTCAAGTCTCTAAACTGCTCAATTAAATCCAATTCCTTAACCATTAGCATAGACATATGCAATGATTTCCGACTCAGCGCATCAGCCACTACATTTGCTTTACCCGGATGGTAATTCAAACCAAAGTCATAATCCTTCAAAAACTCTAACCATCTCCTCTGTCTCATATTCAGCTCTTTCTGATCAAACAAATACTTTAAACTTTTATGGTCACTGAAAACCTCAAATCTTGATCCAAACAGATAATGCCTCCATAACTTCAGAACAAATACCACAGCTGCCAACTCTAAATCATGTGTCGGATAGTTCCTTTCATGAATCCTCAGTTGTCTCGAAGCATAAGCTATAACCTGCTTATTCTGCATCAACACACCACCTAAACCCAACAATGAAGCATCACAGTAAACCTCAAATGGTTCCGACGAACTCGGTAATATCAGAATAGGAGCAGTAGTCAACCTTCTCTTTAACTCCTGGAAACCTTCTTCACATTTTGAGTCCCAAACAAACGCTTGCCCCTTTCTGGTCAACATCGTCAACGGTAACGCCAACTTGGAAAATCCCTCAATGAACTTCCTATAATAACCAGCCAAACCAAGGAAACTTCGAATCTCAGCAACAGACTTCGGAGCTTCCCACTTAGATACCGCTTCTATCTTAGAAGGATCAACAGCAACACCACCTCTTGAAATCACATGGCCAAGAAAACTAACCTCTTCTAACCAAAATTCACACTTGGATAGTTTAGCAAATAGCTTCTTTTCTCGTAGAACTTCCAAAACCACTCTCAAATGCTCAGCATGTTCTTCTTCAGACTTCGAATACACCAAGATGTCATCAATAAACACCACAACAAACTGATCTAGATACGGATGGAAAATCCTATTCATATACTCCATGAATACTCCAGGCGCATTCGTCACACCAAAAGGCATCACGGAATACTCATAATGTCCATACCTTGTTCTGAAAGCAGTCTTCTGAATATCCTCAGTTTTCACACGTATCTGATGATACCCAGATCTCAAATCTATCTTGCTGAACACACTCGCACCAACCAACTGATCCATCAAATCATCAATCCTCGGCAAAGGATACCGATTCTTGATCGTCACTTTATTCAGTTGCCTGTAGTCCACACACAACCTCATAGTACCTTCCTTCTTCTTAACCAACAACACTGGTGCACCCCACGGTGACACACTTGGACGAATAAACTTCTTATCCAACAAATCTTCCAACTGACTTTTCAATTCAGCTAACTCAACGGCAGACATACGGTACGGAGCCATCGATATCGGTCTAGTACCAGGTACCAATTCAATCGAGAACTCAACTTCACGCTCTGGCGGTAACTCATTCACTTCTTCCGGAAACACATCAGGAAAGTCACACACCACTGCTAGATCACGAATCACCAGTTTATCTTTAGCCTCTAAAGTTGCCAACAGCATAAACAACTCTGCTCCATCTGCCACTTCCTCATTCACCTGCCTTGCTGATAGAAACAAATCCTTCCCTTCCTCAATCTCAGGAAAAATCACAGTCTTATCAAAACAATTGATAGAAACTCGGTTAAACACCAACCAGTTCATACCCAAGATAACGTCAATCTGCACTAATGGAAGACACACAAGGTCTATCCCAAAATCTCTACCAAAAATATTCAAAGGACAACTCAAACAAACCGAAGTAGTAGTCACTGAACCCTTTGCAGGAGTGTCAATCACCATACTTCCACGCATCTCAGATATCTCTAACTTAAGCTTCACAGCACAATCCACAGATATAAAAGAATGAGTAGCACCTGTGTCAATAATAGCTATAAGAGGAAAGCCATTAATATAACACGTACCTCTGATCAAACGATCATCTGCAGAAGTCTCAGAACCTGATAGAGCAAAAACCTTGCCTCCTGACTGATTCTCCTTCTTCGGCTTAGGACACTGGGGACTGATATGACCCAACTCTCCACAGTTGAAACAAGTTACAGTCTTCAATCGGCACTCTGCAGCCAAGTGACCACCTTTCCCACACTTGAAACACTTCATCTCAGCACTGGTACACTCATGAACACGATGTCCAGCCCGACCACATCTATAACACTTAGCAGGGGCACTAGAGTCTCCCCCACTAGGCCTCTTCATCCCACTCTGCTTCTAAAAACCTTTGCCAGCTGCATACGGTTTTCCACGATCCATCTGATTCTTACCCTTCCTATCAACCCTCTGTTGATAGCTCTCTGCTCTAGCCTTGGAATCCTGTTCAAAAATTCTGCAACAGTCAACCAAGTCAGAAAACACCCTGATCCTCTGATATCCAATAGCCTGTTTGATCTCAGGACGCAACCCGTTCTCAAACTTCACACATTTCGAAAATTCTCCAGCAGCCTCATTATAGGGAGTATAGTACTTTGACAGCTCGGTGAACTTCGCAGCATACTCAGTAACCGACCTGTTACCCTGCTTCAATTCCAAAAACTCTATCTCCTTCTTTCCTCTGACATCTTCTGGGAAATACTTTCTCAGGAACCTTTCCCTGAACACAGCCCAAGTGATCTCAGTATTCCCAGCAGATTCCAACTCAGTGCGGGTAGCAACCCACCAATCATCAGCCTCCTCTGACAGCATATGTGTACCGAACCTGACCTTCTGGTCATCAGCACACTCAGTTACTCTGAAGATCCTCTCGATCTCCTTCAACCACTTCTGAGCACCATCTGGATCGTATGCTCCCTTGAACATTGGAGGATGGTTCTTCTGGAACTCACTCAGTTGACGAGCAGCTCCCATTCCTACAACATTCTGATTTCCTCCAAGCACTCCAGCTAGCATACCCAGAGCCTCAGCAATTGCAGCATCATCTCTACCTCTTCCAGCCATCTCTATTCTGAAACCCCAAACAAACTAAAACAATAAGTACTGATAGGTTACTCAACACCTATACCGTACAGGGAAACAGAACAATTACAACTCGACTCGACCGACTATGCTCTGATACCACTAATGTAACACCCTTCTAAATACCCCAAAATATTTAATTAAAATAGCAACATATCAATCAGAGTAATTATGCCCCGAAGGGTGTCACACAATAATTTCACACCAATCATCAGATTATCCTGTCATGCTCATTTATTTAATTCAAATTATAAAGTATCTGCATAATACGCAGCGGATAGAAATCAATTCGATTATTCCAATCAGGTAACATATTACATGCAAAATAGTTCACAACCAATCAATAAAATATTCAAACATCCCCTCCCGATGTTACATCTACCAGAGCATGACCACTAATGACGACACTAGACTCCAAGCACTAGCTCCTACTCAACTCACTGCTCGTTACCTGAAAAATAGGTGTAAGGGTGAGTTCCTCAATCAATATAATAAGCATTATACAACATTATGTAATGTTAAGTAAATAACGCATTAAATCACCCTAACCAGACTACACCCTCAATAACGGCAGTGTCAATTCAAACATCATACTCAACAATAACATATAACATATGTATAATCTCCAACCATACTCAACATCAACAACACAACACACCACACACATATAATACTGGAATACATCCAATCATATTATATGCCATACATTCATTATGCAATGAGACTCCACATATGCGGTACCGACTATTCTTGAACATACAGTTCAAGCTCACCGATCCCTCCAGATACGGCTACTGAGCCCACTAGTCCCACTCATTGAGATCTAATGACTCACTCACTAATTCCTCACTATGGGAATTAGCTACAGCCCCAAAGGCTAGACTATGCACACTACTCATCTAGTATGCAAACATCAACAACAATTCCACAAGGATTCCCTCACTAATTCCTCACCATGGGAATTAGCTACAGCCCCACAGGCTATGCCATGCATGCTAATCATCTAGCAATGCAGCAACAACAACAACTCAAGAATAGACAATATACGCACACTATAAGTCACACAACAGTCTATTCACAATGCATACATAACTGATACATTCACAGTATAATGCACACCATCACATATCATCAACACATTTATCACGAAAGCATATCATATCATACCATACAATCAATCATAGTATTAGCACACCTTACTAATACCTATGCCACTCAAAACAACGGGAAATGATCCCTATTACATCAGTCCTCAGCTAAGTCACATCACTCAGCCTAAACAGCCAAAAACTGCACCACCACAGCACAGAATCACCATCCAATATCAACTCCTGCACAGCACAGTTCGCGCCGCGCAGCAGGTTTCGCGCCGCGAACGGTGCGTTACAGAACCCCTCTGGATTTGCCAGTTCGCGCCGCGCAGCAGGTTTCGCGCCGCGAACGGTGCGTTACAGAACCCCTCTGGATTTGCCAGTTCGCGCCGCGAACGGGGCTTCGCGCCGCGAATCGCGCGCGAACAGAACCCTCTGCTACAGAAACCAGATTTCAGATCTACAATGGTTTTCCCTATTACGAAACCTATCCGATCCAACCTTCCACAGTCCAATTTACATCAAATAATCGTCCATATTCTCAACACAATTCCTATCTTATTCGATTACACAAAACCTAACACTTTTACATCAAATTCCTACGAATCCCTCTCAATTCTACTCCAATTTCGTTCATCAATTATTTTCACAAGTTCATCATAATCATCCAATTCAGAGGTAAATCAAAGGTCTATCACTACCCATGACATATTATCATATAATACCCGTTAATCAACGATAAACCCCCCTTACCTGAGTTAATCCGGCAAATTCTGCACCTTCAAGCTTTTCCTCTTCCCTTGCTCTGCCGTTTGCCCTTTCTCTCTTTCAGCCGCTTCTCCTTTCCTTTTCACGTGAAACCCTTTTTCCAAAATTGGGACTTTTCTCACTTCCAACTTATATATTCCAATAAATAATTATTCCAATAATTATTATTCCAAAATAATAATAATCCAAAATTCCAATTATTCAATTAAATTAATAAATAAAATATTAATTTAAATCAAATAATTATCTTATTTTAATTGGGGTGTTACAAAATGATCACCATCTTCTGGACCCTGGCAAGGCTGTTGGAGATGCACAGCGCAAAGAACTCTATGGGGAAATGATCTGCCACACTGTGTTCTGGCAAACAACAAAATACCGAGGCTCTGACTGGGGAGAGAATGGCCCTGAAAATTTGCTACTGAGGAAAGTGACAGTGGTTCTGGCAACCATAATCTGCGAGAGAGACGACTTAGCAGGGGAAGCAAACACCGATACGGTACCGAGATTCCGCTTCAAGGAAAGAGACCATGGATCTGGCGTCGAGATCATCGATCTGGCATCGAACCCTGAGGAGCAGCCGCTTCTGCTGGGAAGATACAGTCTGGCACTGTCAACTCCGCTGGGGGTATATAGTCTGGCACTGTCAACTCTACTGGGGAGTGTATATTCTGAAACAACCGCTTGGGGGAGGTACAGTAGTGAGAGCCTGTTGGGGATCGAAGAATCCAATGCTCTGATCAGCTCAGCAGGGATAAGATACCAACTTCGACTTTTGGGGGAAAACATTCGCGATCATCGGTTGGGAACCTTAAGGAAATGCCCCGAGGGTACCTGTTCTGAATAGACGATCTAAAGCACTTAACATTTACAACAATTTTAAATGTTTATTAAGCATGTACCTGTAAAGCTCTTATGTTTCATGATGCAATGTTTATCAAAAATTCGGACGTCATTTTTGCAAACAAAACAGTAAAATGAAAATGAAAACAGAGATATACTGAATAACATGATTTTATTGATTGAATGGCCTCTGAATAGGCATTTACATCAGGAAGCAATCCCTGGAAAGAGGTAATCGCACAAAGGATAAAAACAGAAATTAATCTAATGGCAATGTGAAATGGATTTCTATTGGGTTCCAATTCTGCTATGACTTGCTCGTCTTCAAGATCCTCCAGATGATCAGCTTTCTGAAAAGAGTGATTGGACTGTTTCCTATCCTTCAAAAGTTTCCAGTCATTGACACGAGATGAGATTCAGAACTACTCAGAACACAGTCATTCGTTTAATCCCTAACTTTTGCCTGGATCGCCCTTTTCGGGTTTTCAATCCACCGAGATACCCATTTTTGCCTAAGTTGCCTTTTCAGGTTTTCAACTTACCGGGTGTACGATCTTTTCATTTTTAATCCCTAATTTTTGCCTGAACCTTTTCATTTTCTTGGTTCGTCGGGATGCCCATTTTTGCCTGGACTATTCTTTTTACTATCCAGCGGGTCTATTTTATGCGAAGTATTTTTTTAACTGCGTCTGAGTTCGCAGGGGAAGTGAAGTTTTCACCATCCATAGTTGCAAGCATTAAGGCCCCACCATCAAAAACCTTGGTGACAATATACGGTCCATCATAGTTAGGAGTCCACTTGCCCCTGTGATTTGTCTGAGGAGGAAGGATCCTTTTCAACGCCAAATCTCCGACCTGGAAGTATCGAGGACGCACTTTCTGATCAAAGGCTCTCTTCATCCGACTTTGATACAACTGCCCATGACAAATGGCTGCCATTCGCTTCTCTTCGATAAGACTCAACTCATTGAACCTTGTCCGAATCCATTCAGCTTCGTCTAACTTGACATCCAACAGGACTCTTAGAGAAGGAATCTCCACTTCAACAGGTAGGACTGCTTCCATACCATACACAAGGGAGTAAGGGGTTGCCCCGGTCGATGTACGTACTGAAGTACGGTACCCATGCAAGGCGAAGGGTAGCATCTCATGCCAATCTCTGTACGTGACGACCATCTTCTGCACAATCTTCTTTATGTTCTTATTTGCTGCCTCAACAGTGTTGTTCATCTTAGGGCGATAAGGGGAAGAATTGTGATGTTGAATGTTGAAGTTCTGGCACAACTCTTTCATCATTTTGTTATTGAGATTAGAACCATTATGAGTAATGATTCTTTCGGGAATCCCATAGCGACAAATGATTTCTTTCTTGATGAACCGGGCAACCACATGTCTGGTAACATTCGCAAACGACGCTGCTTCGACTCACTTGGTGAAATAGTCGATGGCAACAAGGATGAAGCGATGCCCATTGGAGGCAGTCAGCTCAATCTTTCCAATCATATTGATGCCCCACATAGCAAAAGGCCACGGCGAAGACATCACATTCAAAGGATTCGGCGGCACATGCACCTTATCAGCATAAATCTGGCATTTATGACACTTCCGAGCATATTTGAAACAATCAGATTCCATGGTCATCCAGTAATATCCCGCTCTCAACAATTTCTTAGCCATTGCATGTCCGCCGGCATGAGTACCGAAGGAGCCTTCATGAACTTCCTGCATTAACATGTCTGCTTCGTGTATATCCACGCATCTGAGCAAAACCATGTCGAAGTTCCTCTTATATAAAACATCATCTTTGTTCAAGAAGAAACTGCCTTCCAATCTTCTCAAAGTCTTTTTATCATTGTTGGATGCCCCTGCAGGGTACTCTTGCTTCTTTAGAAAACATTTGATGTCGTGATACCAGGGCTTGTTGTCAACTACCAGTTCAGTAGCAAACACATACGCGGCCCTGTCGAGGCGCATCACATCGATCCTGGGAGCGTGGTTCCACCGAATCACGTTGATCATGGAGGATAGAGTGGCAAGAGCATCCACCATCTGATTCTCATCACGAGGTATATGATACAACTTTACTGTTGTGAAGAAAGTCAATAGTCTTCTCGTGTAATCTCTATAAGGGACTAGATTGGGCTGGAGGGTGTTCCAATCACCATTCACTTGATTGATCACTAGAGCTGAATCTTCGAAGATGTCTAGAGTCTTGATTCTCAAATCAATGGCTTGCTCAATACCCAAGATACAGGCTTCATACTCAGCTTCATTATTTGTGCACTCAAAAGTCAGACGAGCGGTGAAAGGCATGTGGGCACGTTTCGAAGTAGTAATGACAGCGCCAATTCCACTTCCTCTGGCATTGACAGCCCCATCAAACAACAAAGTCCACTTTTCGTCTGGATCAGGTCCCTCCTTAACAACTGGCTCTTCACAGTCTTTCATCTTGAGGAACATGATGTCTTCATCTGGAAAATCAAACTTCATCGGCTTATAATCATCAATCGGCTGCTGAGCAAGATAGTCTGATAGAATACTCCCTTTGATGGCTTTCTGGGATGTATACTGGATATCGTACTCTGTCAGTACCATTTGCCAATGAGCAACCCTTCCGGTGAGAGCTGGATTCTCAAATATGTATTTGACTGGATCCATCTTGGAGATCAGTAAGGTTGTGTGAGACAACATGTATTGTCTCAAACGCTTAGCAACCCATGCAAGTGTACAACATGTCTTTTCAAGCATCGAGTATCTCGACTCGCAATCTGTGAATTTCTTACTCAGGTAGTAGATGGCATGCTCTTTCCTACCTGTCTCGTCGTGTTGACCGAGAACACAACCCATGGAATTGTCAAGTACTGTCAAATACATAATCAGCGGTCTCCCTGGGACCGGAGGCATAAGGATAGGAGGATTCTGCAAATACTCTTTTATCTTCTCGAAAGCCCTTTGGCAATCATCATTCCACCTGATAGCCTGATCTTTTCTCAGCAATTTGAATATTGGCTCGCACGTGGCTGTTAGGTGAGAGATGAACCTTGCAATGTAGTTCAACCTCCCTAAGAAACCACAAACTTGTTTCTCTGTTCTTGGCTCAGGCATTTCCTATATCGCTTTCACTTTGGCCAGATCCACCTCAATCTCTTTTTCACTAACAATAAAACCCAGTACTTTTCCAGATCTCACCCCAAAAGTACACTTGTTCGGATTAAGCCTCAGCTTGAATTTCCTCAAACGCTCAAATAGTTTCTGCAGATTCACCAAATGTTCTTCTTCTGTCTGGGATTTGGCAATCATATCATCAACATAAACCTCGATTTCATGATGAATCATATCATGGAAAAGAGTCACCATCGCTCGTTGATATGTTGCCCCAGCATTTTTCAGACCAAACGGCATCACCTTGTAGCAGAAGGTGCCCCATGGGGTTATGAGTGTTGTCTTCTCCATGTCTTCTGGTGCCATCTTAATTTGATTATAGCCAGAAAAGCCATCCATGAAGGAGAATACCGAGAACTGAGCTATGTTATCCATCAAAACGTCGATGTGAGGTAATGGGAAATCATCTTTAGGACTAGCTCTGTTCAGATCCCGGTAGTCAACACACATCCATATCTTTCCATCCTTCTTAGGCACTGGAACAATATTTGCAACCCATGGCGGATAATTTGTGACTGCTAGAAACCCTGCATCCAACTGTTTTTGCACTTCTTCCTTTATCTTGATAGCCATCTCTGGTCTTGTTCTTCTGAGCTTCTGCTTGACCGGAGGACAACCTTCTTTGAGAGGCAAACGGTGCACCACAATATCTGTGTCAAGCCCTGGCATGTCCTGATAAGACCAAGCGAAGATGTCAACATACTCTTGCAGCAATTCAATCAACCCCTTCTTCACATTATCTTCCAAAGCAGCCCTTATCTTGATTTCTCTCTTGGCGTCCTCGGTGCCGAGATTAATCACTTCAACAGACTCTTGATGCGGTTGAATGACCCTTTCCTCCTGTTTTAATAACCTGGTAAGTTCTTCCGAGAGTTCACAGTCTTCATCACCCTCTTCTTCAGCTTGAAAGATTGGATTTTCAAAGTCGAAGTGAGCCATAACAGAATCGTTATCAATAGGATCCGGTGATGTGCATTTGCATGAGTGATGGTATGTGCTTATGAGTGGGAAAAAATGAAAACTAAATGTAACACCTCAAAATTTGCCCTCCTCTGCTTGGGACTAGTTTGACACATTGCATTCCATATTTTAGGACATTAGGCATTGCATTTTGCATATCATATGAAAATAAGAAAGTCATCCTCCAAAGTCTTTTCAAAGATGGAGAAGTTACATGATTCAAGCCTGAGGGTTTTTATGAATTGATGATCAACCATCTGAGGGCATGGGCTTCAATTAGGGTTTCCTAATCCTTCAAAAGTCTTGAGAATTATCTTGTTTGCAAGGATATATTACCATCATCGTGGTTCTATCATCTTCAAGGGCTTCATTGTTCATTCTCAAGTTCCTTTGGATTAGGGTTTTGACCTCTGGTCAACCCTAATCAATGACATTCTTTCAACCAGGGCTTCTCAAAGAAATAAGGTATTTGCTGAAGAAGAGGATCACATGATCATTATATTAGGCTTGCATGAGCTAAGGTTTCATTTCTGAGCCATTTCCCCAAGTGGTTGAGGCTCAAGCTGATCAGGGCATTTCATGGTCATCTGAGAACCAAATCAGTCAACTGCGCAGTCAACTGAGGACTTTGAGGATGGGGAGATGAGTTGAGACACCTCATTCATGTTCAAATGAAGTCTATTTGTCATTTCAAACACCTATCTTGAAGATTTTGAAGTCATGGCAAAACTTTCCAAAAATGGAAAATGACCTGTAATTGAAAGTTTCCAAAAATGGCAAGTTTTTGGTCCACATTCAACTTGACTTTTCAACATCAAATAAGCTTCAAATGGATTTTTGGTGAACATGAAAGTTGAAGATATTTCGCTCCTCTTTACAAAAAGTCCTATTTCATGTCCACATGATGATTGGGTGAGAAGTTATGGCCAAATGATCACAAGATGTGCATGGAAGTTCAAAGTGACATAACTTTTGATTCAAAACTCCAAATTGGTCCACTCTTTTTGCAAAATGCTCCTTGTGACCAAGGCTTTCCAAATGAATCATTGCCTTGCATGGAAGAAGTTCACATGATCACTTGTCCATACATGTGCATTTTGGAGGGAAAATTGATAATTTGAAATTGGTTGATCACACAAGCAAAATACCATTCAAATGTTGATTGTGGGATGATTTTAAGTGAATTTGTACCTCAGCATGGCACTGTTCACGTGCAGCATGTACATGCTAAGCACACTTGCATTTTTTGCAATTCACCTTATTTCTCTCTAATCAAGATTAACCAATGCCTAATTCCAATTTCAGTGTGATTAGTGAGGGGTATATAAGCTAAATCATAACTGTTTTTCAAGAGAGAACAAATTCAGATCTCAAATTTCACATTCCCTCCAAAAATTCTCTCTCTTCGATTTTCAAATTTCTTCATACAATTCCACAAAATTCTTACATAATCTTGTTTATCGTGCATCATTGAGTAGGAATTCACCTCTGGTTTGAAGAATTCTATCCAGATTCGTGCACATCAAGAGCTTGAACATGGAAATGGAAACTTGATTTTGAGCTAGATCCAAGGGATTTCAAGTGTTAATTCTTGCACAAAGCTTCATTAGAGGATTATTGAAGAAGTTCTGGAGCTTGTGGAAGCTTGAAGACACGATTTCAACCACTGCCATCTCAAGTAAGTGAAATTTCGATCATCACATTTTGCCATTTTCTTGCCATAGATATGTAGATCTCTTGATGCTGAACATGCTGATAGGTTTAGATTTGAATTTGGCTTAGAGATGATCATGTATGATGAGATTAAAGTTTTGAGATCCAATATGTTTTGCTTCGATCCGTTCGATTCATGAGGTTTTAGGCTAAGTGAACATGATATTCGTGATCCTGGTGAGAAGACCTTTCCAACCATATATATTTTATCCATTTCTGGAAAAAAATTCTTGAAGCTCCACCGCAGACGGCCGGAGAAGACGGTTGCTCCGCCGTCTGCAATTTTGTTAGGGTTTTGGTCCACATGTGTTTCCACGTGAGCACGTATGTGTCTATTCCATTGGTCGTGCTTCATTCTGACTAATCCACGCGTGTTTGACCACGCTGATGAGGCTGCCACCTCATTTAATGAAACACTGCGTTTCATTGAGCGCATTTGGATCTTCAGCGCGCGTGTTCGATCCTGGCATGTGCATTGTTTCTGAATTTAATTGTTGCATTATCATTTGACCTGCCATGCGCGTGTTCGAACCTGGCTTCATGCATCTTTCTGAATATTATTTGAATTCCATTTTCCATTATTTCATTTTATTCCATTTATTTCATTCAACTTCAAAAAATCATTAAAAATAGTAGAAATGTCCAAATTGATCCCAATTTTTTTTCATATTCTTGTTTTGATCTCTAGTTTTCTATAGGATTTATTTCATGAATTGTTTGTTTCTGTATTTTTACTTTGTGGTTTTTTGATTGAACATGGTGTCAAATTGATATGTCATGATAAATGCTTTGTGAAATGCTCATCTTTTATCCAATTGATCTAAAATTTGGTGTGCTTGATCCTCACATGTGATATGATTTTTGAGCTTTGGTTTGAGATTTTTATCATATGCTATCACTGTTTTGGACACATGATGATGTAGTGTGACAATTTGTGTCACATTTTGGATGTAGCATTTGTGCATTTCTGTTTACCTATCATTTGAGCTCTTGTGGATCTAATTTTTTGCACATTGTCTGCTCATAACATGTGGAATTCACATAAAAAACTTCAAGACCATTGGATGTGTTTCTGTTTTGATTTGGATTTTCTAATTTGGATGTCTAACTTTGTGCATATTGTTTGCCTTTGCATGACATGGATCATTTGAGTTACTTGCCTTGTGAATTGATCTTGGTCCTTTTGGGGACATCTTGTTGATTGTTTAAATGTGCTTTGTGCAAAAGATTGAATTCTGTTTTGGTCATTTGGTTTGGTTTTGAACCTAGTCTTTGTACTAGTGTTTTGTACATGAACTAATTGTGCTTTGTGTTTCAGGTTTGGACATTAGCCTTGATGATGGGGTTGGTCTCACTTTGTGAAATGGAAATGATATGAATTCTAACCTTTGATTGTTTTGTAGGTCAATTGATGTGATGAACTCATTTGAGTGCTTGCCTTTGTGCCTTGTATTGTGTAAAATTGTTGAATGGTTCCACTGTCTGTCTGTTGGTTTTCTGATTGAGATATTAACTGTTTGGCTTTTGTACAGGTACATTAGTTGCTAGCTAGCTTTTGCTTAAGCTTTGGAGTGTGGTTGATACACCATTGAGGTAGTTTAGCCTTCTTACTCCATGTAGTCTGGAAGTCCTGTCACCTTTTTGGCAGGCATTTGGCTGAAGTCCTCCTTATGAGGCTCTGATTGTGATTGTTTACGTTTGTGCCAAAGACCTCTAAATGAGGCATGTTACTTGATAAGTCCTCCTAAGTGAAGAGGCAATTGACAGATAGAAGGGATTAGCAATCAATCCCCTATTATTCAGTGAGTCGTTCATTATGCTCGCACTACATGCTGATGCTCTTGAACAAGTACCTAAGATCTGTGTATAGAGTCAGTCAAGTGGAATAGGGTCCCCCTTTCTAGATCCCCATGCTTTCTTTGATTCAAGCTCACCCAGGCCAGGGTTAAGAGCATGAGGTCTCATCCTCATTACCATCTTTGATCAGCTTCACCCTAACTCTCAATGTTAGTGGTTAAGAGCTTCAGCATACCCCTACAGTTTTGGCTTGTTTGTCAAGGTTGATATGACCCCTCTTGACTAAAGCCCAACCATTTTTTTGAGCCTCTTGTTTGTATATAGAGTGTGATGCTTGTTCACTTGTGTTGATGTTTATTTGTTGTTTAGGCTGACTTGCTTCCTGTGTGAGTTAGGTTCTGATTAGAGACTTCAACTTAGAGATTACTGATTGCATGACAACTTTTAGGCTCGAGTTTTAGTCTCCCTATTAGTTTGTTTGCTTCCCTGGTCTCTGGTTAGGAGAGAGTTGTACCCCTGTTCAGGGGAACTACGTCGCCCTGATTCTCATACCAGATGAGATACGTAGGCAGGAGATCGAGCAAGATCTCTCCGGGCACCCTTTTGTTTTTTTGTGTGTGTCCAAGCTTTTTGTTTCTTTTGACGTCTCAACGTCTCTTTGTGTTTGTGTGACAACTATTAGGCTCGAGTTCCAGAGTCCCTTTTAGTTTGTCAATCTGATAACCTTTTTCTTTGGTGTTCGCTGGTTAGCGTGTGCTATTTGTCAGGAGTCGGATATAAGTCCATGTATTGGTATTCTGTTTCCTATTGTGTTTCTTTTGACGTCTCAGCGTCTCTTTTCGGTGTTTTGTTTCGGCGTGCGTTAGCCGAGCTACGAGTGCTCTGATTCTTACTCTGGATAGAGAAGATACGTAGGCATAGGATGCGAGGTCCTAGCGAGCATGTTTCCCATTTCTCCGAACTACGTTGACTCTGATGTTTGTTTCTGACAAACTACGTAGGACCAGGATGCGACATCCTGCCGAGTCCACTTATTCCGTCTTCTTTCACCTGTTTTATTATTCCAGTGTGTGCATTTCTTTGAGCAGTTTATCAACAACCTTTTCCTATTCTTTTGAGCGTGGATCCCGTCGAGTACGGCGGACGTGAGGGGTGCTAATACCTTCCCCTTGCGTAACCGACTCCCGTACCTTGCAATCTCTGGTCGTAAGACCGTTTCGTTCCCTTTCTTAGGTTAGTCCTGCGCTTCCTTTCCGTCATAGGATGAATAGCGTCAATGGCGGCTCTATAAACTGTTTTTTTCCCGCCGGTTGTTTTTCGCGTTGCGACAGCTGGCGACTCTGATGGGGACTCTGAAGTTGACCTCTTGCTGGTCCATCTTCCCTAAGCGAGTCAGTCCTAGCGCTCTCTAGGGTAGTTTGGGTTGCTTTTACTGCTTTATTTATTGCATTTATGATTATTATATGGTGATTGATTATATTTGCATATATGTTTGCATGCATCATATTATCACTGTGCTGGATTCTGGACAGGTGTGATTCCTATGATTTGGGGTGGGTGTTATGAGTGGGGCTAAAACCCAGGCCCGAGTATACACCTAGGATTAGCGTGGTCTCATGTCTCTGCACATGTGGTATTAACATGATGTTGAGACATGACATACCACAGTCGGACGAGATTCTTCTGAGAGAGCTCTTCCGGGAGGAGTAGTCCACTTTGGTTGGGTTACCTCTTCTGAGCTGTTGACTTCGGTGGCCTTTCTTTCCCAGATATTTGGTTTAGATGATCTTATGAGAGCTGCAACGGCACACCCGAAAGGGCAAACCCGTTGAGTATCTTGTCCGATTGTCGAGACCATTATCCGCCTTAGGATGACCTTATAGAATTCACCTGTGAGGGGAGGGTTTGATTCCTACAGATGTAGCTCTGTCGGTGATTCTGTGATGGTGACTTTGGTTTAGTCGGATTTATGGATATTTATTTCTGACATGCCGGAGTTCTGTCTGTGGTATTTATCGGCGGGTTCCGTTTATTTCGGATCCCCGGGTTGGATTTGGAGTTACTTGTTCAGAGGATCTTGTTGTTATCCGTTCAGTGGATTTCCTGTGATGATGGTGATATATCCTCAGGTTCTGTTTATTTCGGAATTCCCGAATTGAATTTGTGGATACTCGGTCCTTCAGATGGTTGTGATCAATTCTGAGACCGGAATCCAGTACAGTTGATGTTCAGATGACTTGGAGGATTGCACTGTGACTTGCATACATGCATCTGCATCATTCCCATTTTGCATTCATTCGCATCTAATTCATGTCTATCCATACTCAGGATACATTCTCGATTGAGAGTCTGGTTGAGAGACATCCCGATGTCAGAATGTTATTGTAAAATTATTATCTGTCTCGATGAAGCCAGAATCAAAGGACAGAATGTTCCTCATACGGATAGACATTGCATTCATGCGTGAGTCATAATAACCTGTCTTCTGTTTTGCAGGTGTCAGTTTCTAACATGTTTGATTGACTCAGGAATCATTGCTCGCGCACGCCGAATCATTCCTTTGCACGTAGCTCATCCGCACAAATACTCTACCAGACGCAACAAATCCAAACTGATGGAGCCATCCAACACTGACATTCTCGAGCTGAAAGAGAAGGTGAGTGAGTTGATCAACGTCATGCAAGGGTTCGCCTTGGGGCAGAAAGCGATCGCCGAGAAGGTGGAGAGGATTGAAAGCTGGCTGAGAATGGGGAAAATACAGGGAAATGCCCTGTCGTCTGGAGTAAAGAAGCCATTTGGGAACGGTCAGCGTAAGAAGGAGGGTGACACGAATGCTGTGTATGCCCAAAGAGGACATGGTAGGGATCGTTACTACCAACATACTACTGCAGTAACAATTCTTGCTGGTGATCAATCTATACAACAGCAACAGCAGTCACCTCAACAGAGAACACAGAGAGCTGGGTACCAAGTGAGAGGAAGGATGGCAGATCGTTAGTTTGATAAGCCACCCATGACCCATGCTCTTCTGTTGAAGAAGTTGAAGGATCTCGGGATGGTACAGTTGAGGATGTTAGCTCCGTTGAGACCAGACCAGAGGCCTGTAAGTTATGATGAGAACGTCAAGTGTGAGTTCCATTCTGGTGCTCCCGGGCATAATGTTGAGGGTTGTAAAGCTTTTAAGCATGCTGTCCAAGACTTGGTGGATTCCAAGGCCATCAATTTTACACTGTTGCCGAATGTTAATGCTAATCCCATGTCGGCGCATGATCAGATGATGGAGGGTGTGATTTCTGAGGATAAAGGTAAAATATGGGTGACGGATGTGGATCAGTTGAAGACCCCACTGGATGTGGGTGAAGAGACTGATAGTGACTGTGATCTTGACTCGTAGATAAAACCGTGCGTACCAGGGATGGAGGTCCAGAACTGGATGGCCGAAAAGATCATCACTGTCACTCTGCGTGAAGAGTAATATTTCTGTTTTTCAATTCTGTTTGCATGAAAGCCATACGTTTTGCCCGAAACGTAATGGTTCATTATAAGGGCCACCTCATGTGTTTCATTTTGCATTATTTGCATCATTAATAAAAGGATGTTTTTCGCATTAAAAGCGGTGTTCCCTGTTTTTCATTTATTTTTGCAGTTTAAAAATAAAAAATGGCAATGTTTGTTTTCATTTTTCTTCCTTTTCAATTTGTCTCATCCCGACTCTAAAGCAATGCATGAATCAACATTCATGCAGATGCGATCATTCTCCGGATCTCATTGATAACAATCCTGTTACACCCTCATATGACTTCGACAATCCGATCTATCATGCCGAAGAAGAAGGGAAGAAGATTGTGAACTGCCGGAAGAATTAGCCAGGTTGTTGAAACAAGAGGAGAAGGTGATTCAGCCGCACGAGGAGCAAGTCGAAATTGTGAATCTGGGTACCGAAGAGGTCAGAAAGGAAGTAAAGGTTGGGGCTGCTTTGGAGGTGAATGTCAAGAGCAGAATGGTAGCCTTGTTGAAAGAGTATGTTGATATCTTCGCTTGGTCCGATCAGGATATGCCAGGGTTGGATACCGATATCGTTGTACACAGGTTGCCATTGAGAGAAGACTATCCTCCAGTGAAGATAAATTGCGCAGAACTCGACCCGAGATGGCCATGAAAATTAAAGAGGAAGTACAAGAGCAGTTGGATGCTGGTTTCCTAGCTGTCACTAATTATCCGCCTTGGGTCGCGAACATTGTGCCGGTGCCGAAAAAGGATGGAAAGGTAAGGATGTGTGTGGACTACCGGGATTTGAACAGAGCTAGTCCGAAAGATGATTTCCCATTACCTCACATCGATGTGTTGGTAGATAATACAACTCAATTCTCGGTGTTTTCCTTCATGGATGGCTTTTCTGGCTATAATCAAATTAAAATGCCGCCAGATGATATGGAGAAAACAACATTCATCACACTGTGGGGCACTTTTTGTTATAAGGTGATGCCATTCGGTCTCAAGAATGCCGGTGCCACGTATCAAAGAGCTATGGTGACTTTGTTTCATGATATGATTCATCATGAAATCGAATGTTATGTTAATGACATGATAGCAAAGTCCCAAACAGAAGAGGGGCATTTGGCGGATTTGGCCAAGTTGTTTGACCGGTTGAGACAATTCAGATTGAGGTTGAATCCGAATAAGTGCACTTTTGGAGTGCGGTCCGGTAAGTTGCTGGGGTTTATTGTGAGTGAAAGAGGAATCGAGGTTGATCCTGCTAAAGTAAAAGCGATACAAGAAATGCCTGAACCGAGAACAGAGAAAGAGGTTCGTGGTTTCTTAGGTAGATTGAACTACATTTCACGGTTCATATCTCATCTAACAGCCACGTGTGAACCCATATTCAAGTTGTTGAGAAAAGATCAAACGGTCAGGTGGAATAATGATTGCCAAGTGGCATTTGAAAAAATAAAAGAATATTTGCAGGAGCCTCCGATTCTGATGCCTCCTGTGGAGGGACGACCGTTAATTCTGTACTTGACAGTCCTCGAGGGGTCTATGGGGTGTGTACTGGGGCAGCATGACGAGTCTGGTCGAAAAGAGCATGCAATTTATTACCTTAGCAAAAAGTTTACCGACTGTGAAACAAGATATTCACTGCTCGAGAAAACTTGTTGTGCTTTGGCATGGGCTGCTCGCCGACTGAGACAGTATATGCTGGTTCATACCACTTTGTTGATTTCCAAGATGGATCCGATCAAGTATATATTTGAGAAGCCAGCATTGACCGGACGGGTTGCGAGATGGCAAATGATTTTGACTGAATATGATATCCAGTACACTTCTCAGAGAGCAATAAAGGGGAGTGTATTGTCTGATTACCTCGCCCAGCAACCCATTGAGGTTTATCAACCAATGAAGTTTGAATTCCCTGATGAGGACATCATGTTTCGCAAATCGAAAGATTGTGAGGAACCGATCCCGGAGGAGGGGCCTGACCCTGAATCCGAATGGATTATGATGTTTGATGGGGCCGCTAATGCGAATGATAGTGGAGTTGGTGCTGTTTTGGTTACGCCGAAGGGATCCCACATTCCTTTTGTTTCCCGGCTAATGTTTGAATGCACCAACAATGTGGCTAAATACGAAGCTTGTATTTTGGGCATCGAACCTCGGTGCGTACGTCTACTGGGGCAACGCTTTTCTCGCTTGTGTACGGGATGGAAGCCGTGCTACCGGTTGAGGTCCAGATTCCGTCATTAAGAGTCCTGATGGATGTGAAATTGGAAGAAGCTGAATGGGTAAGGACTCGGTATGAAGAGTCGAGCCTGATTGAGGAAAAGAGGTTGGCAGCCATTTGTCATGGGCAGTTGTACCAGTAGCGAAGGAAGCGTGCTTTTGACCGAAAGGTACGACCTCGTGTGTATCATGTGGGAGATATGGTGTTGAAAAAGATCCTTCCTCCTCAAAACGATCGTCGGGGCAAGTGGACACCCAATTATGAAGGTCCATTCGTGATCAAGAAGGTTTTCTCAGGCGGAGCCTTGTTGTTGACGACCATGGACGGCGAGGATTTTCCATCCCCTGTGAATGCAGACGCAGTTAAAAAATACTTCGTATAAGAGACCCGCTGGACGAAAAGAATAAAATAGTCCAGGCAAAAAATGGGCATCCCGGCGAACCAAGAAAAAATGAAAAAGGTTCGGGCAAAAATTAGGGATAAAAAGAAAAAACTGTACACCCGGCAAGTCGAAAACCCCACAAGGGCGGCTTGGGCAAAAAAGAGTATCCCGGTGGACTGAAAACCCGAAAGGGTGGTCCAGGCAAAAGAGGGAATGAAACGAACAACTGCGTCTAGCACGATCGTTTATACTGTGGATATGACACATGGATAATCCCCGGCAGAGATCGGCCGGAAGCATCTTGTTCAGAAGGCCGAAAGCGCGGAGAGTCTTGAGGACATATGGGGTGTAACCGAGTTGGAACTCGATGAGATCACGGGTTCACGTTGCCATTAGGATAGATTTTCCTTTTGTGCGCAATCACCTCTTTTCAGGGATTGCTTCCTGTGTATTACTCAGTTACGAGCCACCTTTTCAATCAATAAAATGCATATTCAGTCAAATAATTTTGTTTTTGTTTTCATTACCGCTTTGATTGCAAAAACATCTGTTTATTTTGATAAGAATCTTTGCATTTTAAGACATATGGGTTCCTTCCAATGCATGTTTATAAGATTGAAAACCTGAAATCTTATTCGGAAGGTAGAGTGACCTGGGTGTTGAAATTTTGGCACGCCTGCGGCACAGTTTTATCTAACGATCTCTTTTGCAGGTGATGTTAGATATTTTCACTCACTTGCAGGTTGTGACGTGAAGCGTTGTTGACAAAAGAATCCTTCGAGTCCGATCAGGGACAAGGAGTTGAGGAATAGTGTAAAGACGGCGAAAGAATGGCTACGATCCTGGAGGGTTAATCAAGAAGACTCTTCAAAGTCTGTAAAATTGGAAAGTTGACACTGTGGTTGGATGGTGAATGCCATTACTCAATGAGTCGACGGGCGTTCCGTGTCAAATATGCCGTATCTCCCCAGCAGGTTCGAGATCGGTATTTCTTAGGTAGCCAGGCCTGAAGGTTGTTGTTCCTACCCAGCAGGTTCGAGATCGGTATTTCTTAGGCAGCCAGGCCTGAAGGTTGCTCTTCCTACCCAGCAGGTTCGAGATCGGTATTTCTTCGGCAGTTAGGCCTGAAGGTTGTTGTTCCTCCCCAGCAGGTTCGAGATCGGTATTTCTTCGGTAGTCAGGCCTGAAGGTTGTTGTTTCTCCTAGTAGGGTTGAGATTGTTATTTCCCCGGCAGGTCTGGAGGTTGTTGTTTCCCCAGCGGAGGTGTGCGTTGGTAGCCGTTTTCCCCAGTGAAGTCCCCAAGCGGATCGGATTCAGTGGAGGTCATCCTTAGTAAGGGCTATTTCCCCAGCAGCAGTGTTATCCCAAGCAGGGTTGGAGATTGGAGAGATATCGAGTTCCTCAGCAGAGTTGCTCGTGTTGTCCCCTGAGGGGGATACTTTTTATGCATTCATCATTTAGAAAAGCATAGCATATTGCATAACTCATTGCGTAGCATTCCCATGGTTATGGAGCATTACGCTGTAAAAAATCATGCATCAGCATTGCAAGCATAAGCTAGTCTCAAGCCGTGGTTACCGTTTGAGAATTGGTTTAGCTAGTTGGTGAGGATGTTACTCTGAGGAGTTCGGCATCGTGATTCTGAATCGACAGTATTCCCCAGTAGTGCGATATTGGAGGAAAATTCCTTCGTGCGGAGATGGAAGTTGGAAGATGTTACTCTGAGGAGTTCGGCATCGTGATTCTGAATCGACAGTATTCCCGAGTAGTGTGATATTGAAGGAAGAGTTTCCGTCGTGCGGAGATGGAAGTTGGAGGATGTTACTCTGAGGAGTTTAGCATCGGGACGTTGGATCAACAATATTCCCCAGTAGCGCGATATTGGAGGAGGAAATTCCGTCGGGCGGAGATGAAAATGAAGATCGGAGAACGTTACGCGATCAGCGTGAAGAACGAGGTTCAAATGGAGAAAAGGAAGTGCTGGGCATTTTCTGGAGAACGAGGTTCAAATGGAGAAAAGGAAGTGCTGGGTATTTTCTGGAGAACGAGGTTCAAATGGAGAAAAGGAAGTGCTAGGCATTTTCTGGAGAACGGGGTTCAAATGAAGAAAAGGAAGTGCTGGGCATTTTCTGGAGAACGAGGTTCAAATGGAGAAAAGAAAGTGCTGGGCATTTTCTGGAGAACGAGCTTCAAATGGAGAAAAGGAAGTGCTGGGCATTTTCTGGAGAACGGGGTTCAAATGAAGAAAAGGAAGTGCTGGGCATTTTCTGGAGAACGAGGTTCAAATGGAGAAAAGGAAGTGCTGGGCATTTTCTGGAGAACGAGGTTCAAATGGATAAAAGGAAGTGCTGGGCATTTTCTGGAGAACGGGGTTCAAATGGAGAAAAGGAGTCACAGGGTGTTTTCTTGAGAATGGGGTTCACAATGACGATCAAGAGCTATCGTCAGGCGACCGGGGTTCAAATGGAGAGCGGGGTTCATTGTTTGGCAGCAAGAGTGACATGAGGTTGTTGGGGTTCAAATGCGGTGATCAGGGATTATACGCGCGAAAGAAAGTTTTGGGGTTCAAAAAAAAAAAAAAAACCCAGCTGAGCGCAAATTGTTCGTTTGCTCTTGGTATTCAGCCAGTTTTTCCGAATAAATCAAAGAAGTATTGGGGTTCAAGAAAAGAAAAAAATCAGAAAGTTGTGGGGTTCAAGAAAAGCAAAAAAATAATAATAATCCCCAGTGGATGTGGCATTCAAGCCAGTTTTCCGATGTTCAAATCGAAGAAGTTTCCGACATTCAGGTCGAAGCACTTGTGGCATTCAGGCTAGTTTTCCGATGTTCAGATCGAAGAAGTTTCCGACATTCAGATTGAAGCACTTGTGGCATTCAGGCCAAGTTTTCCGATGTTCAGATCGAAGAGGTGTTCCGACATTCAGGTCGATACAACCTATGGCATTCAGACCCATCTCTCGGTGTTCAGACCAATATTAATCATCTCACATCTTCCGATGCTCAGATCGAAGTCATTTCCAGTATTCAGACTGATGAGCGGCATTCAGGCCATGGTTATTCTTGTGTTGCCATTTATTTTGGTTAACATTCTTTTTCGGTATTCAGGCCGACTTTCACCGTACCAGACGGATTCTTCTTTTAAGATCACTTCTTTGCCGATTTTGACAGGCATTGTTACTTAATTCCCAGTGGAGCGCAAATTATTCGTCTGTTCTTTGTATTCAATCACTCTTCACCCTGATCATCTGAAAGCTGAGGTTGTTCATATCGACAGGTTCACAGTGGATTGAATAGGGGCAGCTGTAACACCTCAAAATTTGCCCTCCTTTGCTTGGGACTAGTTTGACACATTGCATTCCATATTTTAGGATATTAGGAATTGCATTTTGCATATCATATGAAAATAAGAAAGTCATCCTCCAAAGTCTTTTCAAAGATGGAGAAGTTACATGATTCAAGCCTGAGGGTTTTTATGAATTGATGATCAACCATATGAGGGCATGGGCTTCAATTAGGGTTTCCTGATCCTTCAAAGGTCTTGAGCATTATCTTGTTTGCAAGGATATATTACCATCATCATGGTTCTATCATCTTCAAGCGCTTCATTGTTCATTCTCAAATTCCTTTGGATTAGGGTTTTGACCTCTAGTCAACCCTAATCAATGACATTCTTTCAACCAGGGCTTCTCAAAGAAATAAGGTATTTACTGAAGAAGAGGATCACATGATCATTATATTGGGCTTGCATGAGCTAAGGTTTCATTTCTGAGCCATTTCCTCAAGTGGTCGAGGCTCAAGTTGATCAGGGCATTTCATGGTCATCTGAGAACCAAATCAGTCAAATGTGCAGTCAACTAAGGACTTTGAGGATGGGGAGATGAGTTGAGACACCTCATTCATGTTCAAATGAAGTCTATTTTTCATTTCAAATATCTATCTTGAAGATTTTGAAGTCATGGCAAAAGTTTCCAAAAATGGAAAATGACCTGTAATTGAAAGTTTCCAAAAATGGCAAGTTTTTAGTCCACATTCAACTTGACTTTTCAACATCAAAGAAGCTTCAAATGGATTTTTGGTGAACATGAAAGTTGAAGATCTTTCTCTCCTATTTTCAAAAAGTCCTATTTCATGTTCATATGATGATTGGGTGAGAAGTTATGGCCAAATCATCACAAGGTGTGCATGGAAGTTCAAAGTGACATAACTTTTGATTCAAAACTCCAAATTGGTCCACTCTTTTTGCAAAATGCTCCTTGTGACCAAGGCTTTCCAAATGAATCATTGCCTTGCATGGAAGAAGTTCACATGATCACTTGTCCATACATGTGCATTTTGGAGGGAAAATTGATAATTTGAAATTGGTTGATCACACAAGCAAAATACCATTCAAATGTTGATTGTGGGATGATTTTAAGTGAATTTGTACCTCAGCATGGCACTGTTCACGTGCAACATGTACATGCTAAGCACACTTGCATTTTTTACAATTCACCTTATTTCTCTCTAATCAAGATTAACCAATGCCTAATTCCAATTTCAGTGTGATTAGTGAGGGGTATATAAGCTAAATCATAACTGTTTTTCAAGAGAGAACAAATTCAGATCTCAAATTTCACATTCCCTCCAAAAATTCTCTCTCTTCGATTTTCAAATTTCTTCATACAATTCCACAAAATTCTTGCATAATCTTGTTTATCGTGCATCATTGAGTAGGAATTCACCTCTGGTTTGAAGAATTTTATCCAGATTCGTGCACATCAAGAGCTTGAACATGGAAATGGAAACTTGATTTTGAGCTAGATCCAAGGGATTTCAAGTGTTAATTCTTGCACAAAGCTTCATTAGAGGATTATTGAAGAAGTTCTGGAGCTTGTGGAAGCTTGAAGACACGATTTCAACCACTGCCATCTCAAGTAAGTGAAATTTCGATCATCACATTTTGCCATTTTCTTGCCATAGATATGTAGATCTCTTGATGCTGAACATGCTGATAGGTTTAGATTTGAATTTGGCTTAGAGATGATCATGTATGATGAGATTAAAGTTTTGAGATCCAATATGTTTTGCTTCGATCCGTTCGATTCATGAGGTTTTAGGCTAAGTGAACATGATATTCGTGATCCTGGTGAGAAGACCTTTCCAACCATATATATTTTATCCATTTCTGGAAAAAAAATCTTGAAGCTCCACCGCAGACGGCCGAAGAAGACGGTTGCTCCGCCGTCTGCAAATCTGTTAGGGTTTTGGTCCACATGTGTTTCCACGTGAGCACGTATGTGTCTATTCCATTGGGCGTGCTTCATTCTGACTAATCCACGCGTGTTTGACCATGCTGATGAGGCTGCCACCTCATTTAATGAAACACTGCGTTTCATTGAGCGCATTTGGATCTTCAGCACGCGTGTTCGATCCTGGCATGTGCATTGTTTCTGAATTTAATTGTTGCATTATCATTTGACCTGCCATGTGTAACACCCCGATAAAAATAAGATAATTATTTAATTTAAGTTAATATTATAGTTATTAATTTAATTAAATAATTGGAATTATTGGATTATTATTATTATTATTATTATTGGAATAATAATTATTGGAAAATATATATAAGTTGGAAATAAGAAAAAGAGTCCATTTGGTAAAGAAAGGGTTTTTACGTGAAAAACAGAGAAGCGGCTGAAAAGTGGAAAGTGGAGAAAGGGCAAAGAGGCAGAACAAGAGGAAGAAGGTTGAAGAAGGAAGAGCTTGAAGCTAAAAGATTCGCCGGATTAACTCAGGTAAGGGGGGTTTATCGTCGTTTAATGGGTATTATGGGTTAGCATGTAATGGGTAGTGATAAACCGTTGAATTGACCCTAATTGGGATTGTGAATGCTGAAAATTACGTTGGATAAACTGTGTTAAAAACTGTAATTGAATCGATAGTCGTGTGAGTCGTAATTTGCTGGACGTATAGCTTGTTACGGAATTGGAATCGGAGGTCCGGAAGTCCTCCAACGGTGGAAAATGCGGAGAATTCTGCATTCTGCCTTGTGTTAGCGCAGGAACAGCTTTCTGTCTTGCGTTAACCGGTTAACCCAGGGTGTTAACCGGTTAACACTGTGTTGTATTGTGTAAAATTGCTGTTTTGTCTGCGTTAACCGGTTAACCCAGGGTGTTAACCGGTTAACACTGTTGTGATTGCTGAGATATTGATGTTCTGTCTGCGTTAACCGGTTAACCCAGGGCGTTAACCGGTTAACACTGTTAAGTTTTGGGCAGGAAGCGTGTTTGTGTTGCGTTAACCGGTTAACCCAGGGCGTTAACCGGTTAACACTGTTGCAGAGTGGAAAATTGGTGTTTTAAATGTTGTGTACTTAATTGATGGTTGGCATATGTTGGCGGATGATGTAATAGGGATTATTTCCTGTTGTTTTGAGTAGTAAGGGTATTAGTAGAGTGTGCAAATACTGTGATTAATTATTTGACATGATATGGTGTTTGATACATGTGTTGATGATGTATGATGATATGCATAATGTTGTGAATGTATATATTATGCATGTATTTGTGAATGGACTGTTGTATGGCTTAGAGTGTGAGCATATGTCCATTGTGGATTGTTGTTGATGTTGCATTGCTAGATGATTAGCGTGCATAGCATAGCCTTTGGGGCTGTAGCTAATTCCCATGGTGAGGAATTAGTGAGTGAGTCACTAGATCTCAAATGAGTGGGACTAGTGAGCTTAGTAGCCGTATCTGGATTTGATCGGTGAGCTTGAACTATATGTTCAAGAATAGTCGGTACCGCATGTGTGGAGTCTCATTTCATAATGTATGTATGGCGTATAATATGAATGGATGTATTCCAATATTATACGTGTGGTTGTGTTGACATTGAGTATGAGTATGAATTGTGTAGTATTGAGTATGATAATTGGGTTGATGTGCCGTTACTGAATGTGTGATATGATTAGGGTGATTAATGTGTTAAATTACTTAACATGACATGATATTTTATAATGCTTACTATATCGATTGAGAAACTCACCCTTACAACTATTTTTCAGGTAACGAGCAATGAGTTGAGTAGAAGCTAATGCTTGGAGTCTAGTGTAGTCTCCTTAGTGGGTCATGCTCTGATAGATGTAACATCGGGAGGGAACATTTTAATTGTGTTGTTGATGATTGTTGAACCAGTTTACATGTAGTATGTTGCATGTTTTGAATGATCGATTTGATCTCTATCCGCTGCGTATTATGCAACTGTTTTATTTGATAAATAAAATGAGCATGACAAGCTACTTTGATGAATAGTGTGAAATATTGTGTGACACCCTTAATTGCATATTTACTCTGATAGATACATATTTGTTATTTTGATTAAATATTTGGGGTATTTTAGAAGGGTGTTACATTAGTGGTATCAGAGCATAGTCGGTCGAGTCGAGTCGTAATTATTCTGTTTCCCCTGTACGGGATAGGTGTTGTGTAACCCTATCAGTACTTATTGTTTTAGCTTGTTGGGTTTTCAGAATAGAGATGGCTGGGAGAGGTAGAGACGATGTTGCGATTGCTGAGGCTCTGGGTATGCTAGCTGGAGTACTTGGAGGGAATCCGAATGTTGTGGGAATGGGAGCTGCTCGTGAATTGAGTGAGTTCCAGAAGAACAATCCTCCAATGTTCAAGGGAGCATACGATCCAGATGGCGCTCAGAAGTGGTTGAAGGAGATAGAGAGAATCTTCCGAGTGACTGAGTGTGCCGATAACCAGAAGGTCAGGTTCGGTACGCATATGCTGTCAGAAGAAGCAGATGATTGGTGGGTTGCTACCCGCACTGAGTTGGAAACTGCTGGGAATGCCGAGATCACTTGGGCTGTATTCAGAGAGAGATTTCTGAGGAAGTACTTTCCAGAGGATGTCAGAGGAAAGAAAGAGATAGAGTTCTTGGAATTGAAACAGGGTAACAGGTCTGTTACTGAGTATGCTGCTAAGTTCACAGAGCTGTCAAAGTATTATACTCCCTATAATGAGGCTGCTGGAGAATTTTCGAAATGTGTGAAGTTTGAGAACGGGTTACGTCCCGAGATCAAGCAGGCTATTGGATACCAACGGATCAGAGTGTTTTCTGACTTGGTTGACTGTTGCAGGATTTTTGAACAGGATTCCAAAGCCAGAGCAGAGAGCTATCAGCAAAGGGTTGATAGGAAAGGCAAGAATCAGAATGATCGTGGAAAACCGTATGCAGCTGGCAAAGGTTTTCAGAAGTAGAGTGGGATGAAGAGGCCTAGTGGGGGAGACTCTAGCGCCCCTGCTAAGTGTTATAGATGTGGTCGGGCTGGACATCGTGTCCATGAGTGTACCAGTGCTGAGATGAAGTGTTTCAAGTGTGGCAAAGGTGGTCATTTGGCTGCAGAGTGCCGGTTGAAGACTGTAACTTGTTTCAACTGTGGAGAGGTGGGTCATATCAGTCCACAGTGTCCTAAGCCGAAGAAAGAGAATCAGTCAGGAGGCAAGGTCTTTGCCTTATCGGGTTCTGAGACTTCTGCAGATGATCGTTTGATCAGAGGTACGTGTTATATTAATGGCTTTCCTCTTGTAGCTATTATCGACACAGGTGCTACTCATTCCTTTATATCTTTGGATTGTGCTGTGAAACTTAAGTTAGAGATATCTGAGATGCATGGTAGTATGGTGATTGATACTCCTGCGAAGGGTTCAGTGACTACTACTTCAGTTTGTGTAAATTGTCCTTTGAGTATTTTTGGTAGAGACTTTGGGATGGACCTTGTGTGTCTTCCACTAGTGCAGATTGACGTTATCTTGGGTATGAACTGGTTGGTGTCTAACCGGGTTTCTATCAACTGTTTTGATAAGACTGTGATCTTTCCTGAGATTGAGGAAGGAGAGAGTTTGGTTCTATCAGCGAGGCAGGTGAATGAGGCAGTAGCAGATGGGGCAGAGTTGTTTATGCTGTTAGCGACTTTGGAGGCTAAAGATAAACTGGCGATTTGTGATCTAGCAGTGGTGTGTGATTTTCCTGATGTGTTTCCAGAAGAAGTGAATGAATTACCGCCAGAGCGTGAAGTTGAGTTCTCGATTGATTTGGTACCTGGTACTAGACCGATATCGATGGCTCCGTACCGTATGTCTGCTGTTGAGTTAACTGAATTGAAGAGTCAGTTGGAAGATCTGTTGGATAAGAAATTTATTCGTCCGAGTGTGTCACCGTGGGGTGCACCAGTGTTATTGGTTAAGAAGAAAGAAGGTACTATGAGGTTGTGTGTGGACTACAGGCAACTGAATAAAGTGACGATCAAGAATCGGCATCCTTTGCCGAGGATTGATGATTTGATGGATCAATTGGTTGGTGCGAGTGTGTTCAGCAAGATAGATTTGAGATCTGGGTATCATCAGATACGTGTGAAAACTGAGGATATTCAGAAGACTGCGTTCAGAACAAGGTATGGACATTATGAGTATTCTGTAATGCCTTTTGGTGTGACTAATGCGCCTGGAGTATTTATGGAGTATATGAATAGGATTTTCCATCCGTACCTAGATAAGTTTGTTGTGGTGTTTATTGACGACATTTTGGTGTATTGGAAATCTGAAGAAGAGCATGCTGAACATTTGAAAGTGGTTTTAGAAGTTCTCCGAGAAAAGAAGTTATTTGCTAAACTGTCTAAGTGTGAATTTTGGTTAGAAGAGGTTAGTTTTATTGGTCATGTAATTTCAAGAGGTGGTGTTGCTGTTGATCCTTCTAAGATAGAAGCGGTGTCTAAGTGGGAAGCTCCGAAGTCTGTTGCTGAGATTCGAAGTTTCCTTGGATTGGCTGGTTATTATAGGAAGTTCATTGAGGGATTTTCTAAGTTGGCGTTACCGTTGACGATGTTGACCAGAAAGGGGCAAGCGTTTGTTTGGGACTCAAAATGTGAAGAAGGTTTCCAAGAGTTAAAGAGAAGGTTAACTATTGCTCCTATTCTGATATTACCGAGTCCGTCGGAACCATTTGAGGTTTACTGTGATGCTTCATTGTTGGGTTTGGGTGGTGTGTTGATGCAGAATAAGCAGGTTATAGCTTATGCTTCGAGACAACTGAGGGTTCATGAGAGGAACTATCCGACACACGATTTAGAGTTGGCAGCTGTGGTATTTGTTCTGAAGTTATGGAGGCATTACTTGTACGGGTCAAGATTTGAGGTTTTCAGTGACCATAAAAGTTTAAAGTATTTGTTTGATCAGAAAGAGCTGAATATGAGACAGAGAAGATGGTTAGAGTTTCTGAAGGATTATGACTTTGGTTTGAATTACCATCCGGGTAAAGCAAACGTAGTGGCTGATGCATTGAGTCGGAAATCATTGCATATGTCTATGTTAATGGTTAGGGAATTGGATTTAATTGAGCAGTTTAGAGACTTGAGTTTGGTGTGTGAGAGTACTCACAATAGTGTTAAATTGGGAATGTTGAAATTAACGAGTGGTATTCTGGATGAGATTAGAGAGGGTCAGAAATCCGATGTGCTTTTGGTTGATAAGTTGACTCTAGTGAATCAAGGTCAAGGTGGTGAATTCAGAGTTGATAAGAATGGTGTTTTGAAATTTGGTAATCGGGTGTGTATTCCGGATGTTACCGAGCTTAAGAAGAGTATTCTTGAGGAAGGACATCGTAGTGGCCTGAGTATTCATCCTGGGGCTACGAAGATGTATCATGATTTGAAAAAGCTATTTTGGTGGCCGGGAATGAAAAGAGAAATTACGAGTTTTGTTTATTCTTGTTTGACTTGTCAGAAGTCAAAGATTGAGCATCAGAAGCCGTCTGGGCTAATGCAACCGTTGACTATTCCAGAGTGGAAGTGGGATAGTATCAGTATGGATTTTGTGTCTGGTTTGCCGAGGACAAATAAGAATTGTGAAGCTATTTGGGTGATTGTTGACAGATTGACAAAGTCGGCTCATTTCATTCCGATCAGAATGGATTATCCGTTAGAGAAATTAGCTGAGTTGTATATTGAGAAGATTGTAAGTTTGCATGGTATTCCGTCGAGTATTGTTTCGGACAGAGATCCTAGATTTACATCGAAGTTCTGGGAAGGTTTGCAGAAGGCTTTGGGAACTAAGCTGAGATTGAGTTCTGCATATCATCCGCAGACTGATGGTCAGACTGAGAGGACGATTCATTCACTAGAGGACCTTTTGAGGGCTTGTGTTTTGGAAAAGGGAGGTGCTTGGGATTGTTATTTACCTTTGATTGAGTTTACCTACAACAATAGTTTTCATTCGAGCATTGGTATGGCACCGTTTGAAGCTTTGTATGGTAGGAGATGTCGGACGCCTTTATGTTGGTATGAGTCCGGTGAGAGTGCTGTGGTTGGACCGGAGATTGTTCAACAAACTACGGAAAAGATTAAGATGATTCAGGAGAAGATGAGAATTGCTCAGAGTCGTCAGAAGAGTTATCACGACAAGAGGAGGAAGTCACTTGAGTTCCAAGAGGGAGATCATGTGTTTCTTCGTGTTACTCCGATAACTGGGGTTGGTCGAGCTTTGAAGTCGAGGAAGTTGACACCTCGATTTATTGGTCCTTATCAGATTTTGGAGAGGATAAGGGAGGTAGCCTATCGTATCGCTTTACCGCCGTCGCTTGCGAATTTGCATGAGGTTTTTCATGTGTCTCAGTTGAGGAGGTACATTCATGATCCGTCGCATGTAGTCCAAATAGATGATGTACAGGTGAGAGATAACCTGACTGTTGAAACATCACCTATGAGGATCGAGGATCGAGAGTTGAAGCAGTTGCGGGGTAAAGAGATTGTCTTGGTGAAGGTAGCTTGGGGAGGACCAGCAGGTGGCAATGTGACTTGGGAACTGGAGAGTCAGATGAAGGAGTCTTATCCGGAGTTGTTCGCTGGAGGTATGTTTTCGAGGACGAAAACTCTTTTAGTGGGGGAGAGTTGTAACACCCCGATAAAAATAAGATAATTATTTAATTTAAGTTAATATTATAGTTATTAATTTAATTAAATAATTGGAATTATTGGATTATTATTATTATTATTATTGGAATAATAATTATTGGAAAATATATATAAGTTGGAAATAAGAAAAAGAGTCCATTTGGTAAAGAAAGGGTTTTTACGTGAAAAACAGAGAAGCGGCTGAAAAGTGGAAAGTGGAGAAAGGGCAAAGAGGCAGAACAAGAGGAAGAAGGTTGAAGAAGGAAGAGCTTGAAGCTAAAAGATTCGCCGGATTAACTCAGGTAAGGGGGGTTTATCGTCGTTTAATGGGTATTATGGGTTAGCATGTAATGGGTAGTGATAAACCGTTGAATTGACCCTAATTGGGATTGTGAATGCTGAAAATTACGTTGGATAAACTGTGTTAAAAACTGTAATTGAATCGATAGTCGTGTGAGTCGTAATTTGCTGGACGTATAGCTTGTTACGGAATTGGAATCGGAGGTCCGGAAGTCCTCCAACGGCGGAAAATACGGAGAATTCTGCATTCTGCCTTGTGTTAGCGTAGGAACAGCTTTCTGTCTTGCGTTAACCGGTTAACCCAGGGTGTTAACCGGTTAACACTGTGTTGTATTGTGTAAAATTGCTGTTTTGTCTGCGTTAACCGGTTAACCCAGGGTGTTAACCGGTTAACACTGTTGTGATTGCTGAGATATTGTTGTTCTGTCTGCGTTAACCGGTTAACCCAGGGCGTTAACCGGTTAACACTGTTAAGTTTTGGGCAGGAAGCGTGTTTGTGTTGCGTTAACCGGTTAACCCAGGGCGTTAACCAGTTAACACTGTTGCAGAGTGGAAAATTGGTGTTTTAAATGTTGTGTACTTAATTGATGGTTGGCATATGTTGGCGGATGATGTAATAGGGATTATTTCCTGTTGTTTTGAGTAGTAAGGGTATTAGTAGAGTGTGCAAATACTGTGATTAATTATTTGACATGATATGGTGTTTGATACATGTGTTGATGATGTATGATGATATGCATAATGTTGTGAATGTATATATTATGCATGTATTTGTGAATGGACTGTTGTATGGCTTAGAGTGTGAGCATATGTCCATTGTGGATTGTTGTTGATGTTGCATTGCTAGATGATTAGCGTGCATAGCATAGCCTTTGGGGCTGTAGCTAATTCCCATGGTGAGGAATTAGTGAGTGAGTCACTAGATCTCAAATGAGTGGGACTAGTGAGCTTAGTAGCCGTATCTGGATTTGATCGGTGAGCTTGAACTATATGTTCAAGAATAGTCGGTACCGCATGTGTGGAGTCTCATTTCATAATGTATGTATGGCGTATAATATGAATGGATGTATTCCAATATTATACGTGTGGTTGTGTTGACATTGAGTATGAGTATGAATTGTGTAGTATTGAGTATGATAATTGGGTTGATGTGCCGTTACTGAATGTGTGATATGATTAGGGTGATTAATGTGTTAAATTACTTAACATGACATGATATTTTATAATGCTTACTATATCGATTGAGAAACTCACCCTTACAACTATTTTTCAGGTAACGAGCAATGAGTTGAGTAGAAGCTAATGCTTGGAGTCTAGTGTAGTCTCCTTAGTAGGTCATGCTCTGATAGATGTAACATCGGGAGGGAACATTTTAATTGTGTTGTTGATGATTGTTGAACCAGTTTACATGTAGTATGTTGCATGTTTTGAATGATCGATTTGATCTCTATCCGCTGCGTATTATGCAACTGTTTTATTTGATAAATAAAATGAGCATGACAAGCTACTTTGAT
Organism: Lathyrus oleraceus; assembly: GCF_024323335.1. Lineage (NCBI taxonomy): Eukaryota > Viridiplantae > Streptophyta > Magnoliopsida > Fabales > Fabaceae > Lathyrus > Lathyrus oleraceus. The sequence goes on along the minus strand of NC_066582.1, from coordinate 268,831,997 downwards.
GAATAGTGTGAAATATTGTGTGACACCCTTAATTGCATATTTACTCTGATAGATACATATTTGTTATTTTGATTAAATATTTGGGGTATTTTAGAAGGGTGTTACACCATGCGTGTGTTCGAACCTGGCTTCATGCATCTTTCTGAATATTATTTGAATTCCATTTTCCATTATTTCATTTTATTCCATTTATTTCATTCAACTTCAAAAAATCATTAAAAATAGTAGAAATGTCCAAATTGATCCCAATTTTTTTTCACATTCTTGTTTTGATCTCTAGTTTTTTATATGATTTATTTCATGAATTGTTTGTTTCTGGATTTTTACTTTGTGTTTTTTTGATTGAACATGGTGTCAAATTGATATGTCATGATAAATGCTTTGCGAAATGCTCATCTTTTATCCAATTGATCTAAAATTTGGTGTGCTTGATCCTCACATGTGATATGATTTTTGAGCTTTGGTTTGAGATTTTTATCATATGCTATCACTGTTTTGGACACATGATGATGTAGTGTGACAATTTGTGTCACATTTTGGATGTAGCATTTGTGCATTTCTGTTTACCTATCATTTGAGCTCTTCTGGATCTAATTTTTTGCACATTGCTGGTTCATAACATGTGGGATTCACATAAAAAACTTCAAGACCATTAGATGTGTTTCTGTTTTGATTTGGATTTTCTAATTTGGATGTCCAACTTTGTGCATATTGTTTGCCTTTGCATGACATGGATCATTTGAGCTACTTGCCTTGTGAATTGATCTTGGTCCTTTTGGGGACATCTTGTTGATTGTTTAAATGTTCTTTGTGCAAAAGATTGAATTCTGTTTTGGTCATTTGGTTTGGTTTTGAACCTAGTCTTTGTACTAGTGTTTTGTACATGAACTAATTGTGCTTTGTGTTTCAGGTTTGGACATTAGCCTTGATGATGGGGTTGGTCTCACTTTATGAGATGCAAATGATATGAATCCTAACCTTTGATTTTTTTGTAGGTCAATTGATGTGATGAACTCATTTGAGTGCTTGCCTTTGTGCCTTGTATTGTGTAAAATTGCTGAATGGTTCCACTGTCTGTCTGTTGGTTTTCTGATTGAGATATTAACTGTTTGGCTTTTGTACAGGTACATTAGTTGCTAGCTAGCTTTTGCTTAAGCTTTGGAGTGTGGTTGATACACCATTGAGGTAGTTTAACCTTCTTACTCCATGTAGTCTGGAAGTCCTGTCACCTTTTTGGCAGGCATTTGGCTGAAGTCCTCCTTATGAGGCTCTGATTGTGATTGTTTACATTTGTGCCAAAGACCTCTAAATGAGGCATGTTACTTGATAAGTCCTCATAAGTGAAGAGGCAATTGATAGATAGAAGGGATTAGCAATCAATCCCCTGTTATTCAGTGAGTCGTTCATTATGCTCGCACTACATGCTGATGCTCTTGAACAAGTACCTAAGATCTGTGTATAGAGTCAGTCAAGTGGAATAGGGTCCCCCTTTCTAGATCCCCATGCTTTCTTTGATTCAAGCTCACCCAGGCCAGGGTTAAGAGCATGAGGTCTCATCCTCATTACCATCTTTGATCAGCTTCACCCTAACTCTCAATGTTAGTGGTTAAGAGCTTCAGCATACCCCTACAATTTTGGCTTGTTTGTCGAGGTTGATATGACCCCTCTTGACTAAAGCCCAACCATTTGTCTGAGCCTCTTGTTTGTATATAGAGTGTGATGCTTGTTCACTTGTGTTGATGTTTATTTGTTGTTTAGGCTGACTTGCTTCCTGTGTGAGTTAGGTTCTGATTAGAGACTTCAACTTAGGGATTACTGATTGCATGACAACTTTTAGGCTCGAGTTTTAGTCTCCCTATTAGTTTGTTTGCTTCCCTGGTCTCTGGTTAGGAGAGAGTTGTACCCCTGTTCAGGGGAACTACGTCGCCCTGATTCTCATACCAGATGAGATACGTAGGCAGGAGATCGAGCGAGATCTCTCCGGGCACCCTTTTGTTTTTTTGTGTGTGTCCAAGCTTTTTGTTTCTTTTGACGTCTCAACGTCTCTTTGTGTTTGTGTGACAACTATTAGGCTCGAGTTCCAGAGTCCCTTTTAGTTTGTCAATCTGATAACCTTTTTCTTTGGTGTTTGCTGGTTAGCGTGTGCTATTTGTCAGGAGTCGGATATAAGTCCATGTATTGGCATTCTGTTTCCTGTTGTGTTTCTTTTGACGTCTCAGCGTCTCTTTTCGGTGTTTTGTTTCGGCGTGCGTTAGCCGAGCTACGAGTGCTCTGATTCTTACTCTGGATAGAGAAGATACGTAGGCATAGGATACGAGGTCCTAGCGAGCATGTTTCCCATTTCTCCGAACTACGTTGACTCTGATGTTTGTTTCTGACAAACTACGTAGGACCAGGATGCGACATCCTGCCGAGTCCACTTCTTCCGTCTTCTTTCACCTATTTTATTATTCCAGTGTGTGCATTTCTTTGAGCAGTTTATCAGCAACCTTTTCCTATTCTTTTGAGCGTGGATCCCGTCGAGTACGGCGGACGTGAGGGGTGCTAATACCTTCCCCTTGCGTAATCGACTCCCGTACCTTGCAATCTCTGGTCGTAAGACCGTTCCTTTCCCTTTCTTAGGTTAGTCCTGCGCTTCCTTTTCGTCATAGGATGAATAGCGTCAGTGGCGGCTCTATAAACTGTTTTTTTTTTCGCCGGTTGTTTTTCGCGTTGCGACAGCTGGCGACTATGATGGGGACTCTGAAGTTGACCTCTTGCTGGTCCATCTTCCCTAAGCGAGTCAGTCCTAGCGCTCTCTAGGGTAGTTTGGGTTGCTTTTACTGCTTTATTTATTGCATTTATGATTATTATGCGGTGATTGATTATATTTGCATATATGTTTGCATGCATCATATTATCACTGTGCTGGATTCTGGACAGGTGTGATTCCTATGATTTGGGGTGGGTGTTTTGAGTGGGGCTAAAACCCAGGCCCGAGTATACACCTAGGATTAGCGTGGTCTCATGTCTCTGCACATGTGGTATTAACATGATGTTGAGACATGACATACCACAGTCGGACGAGGTTCTTCTGAGAGAGCTCTTCCGGGAGGAGTAATCCACTTTGGTTGGGTTACCTCTTCTGAGTTGTTGACTTCGGTGACCTTTCTTTCCCAGATCTTTGGTTTAGATAATCTTATGAGAGCTGCAACGGCACACCCGAAAGGTCAAACCCGTTGAGTATCTTGTCCGATTGTCGAGACCATTATCCGCCTTAGGATGACCTTATAGAATTCACCTGTGAGGGGAGGGTTTGATTCCTACAGATGCAGTTCTGTCGGTGATTCTGTGATGGTGACTTTGGTTCATTAGGATTTATGGATATTTATTTCTGACACGCCGGAGTTCTGTCTGTGGTATTTATCGGCGGGTTCCGTTTATTTCGGATCCCCGGGTTGGATTTGGAGTTACTTGTTCAGAGGATCTTGTTGTTATCCGTTCAGTGGATTTCCTATGATGATGGTGATATATCCTTAGGTTCCGTTTATTTCGGAATTCCCGAGTTGAATTTGTGGTTACTCGGTCCTTCAGATGGTTGTGATCAATTCTGAGACCGGAATCCAGTACAGTTAATGTTCAGATGACTTGGAGGATGGCACTGTGACTTGCATACATGCATCTGCATCATTCCCATTTTGCATTCATTCGCATCTAATTCATGTCTATCCATACTCAGGATACATTCTCGATTGAGAGTCTGGTTGAAAGACATCCTGATGTCAGAATGTTATTGTAAAATTATTATCTGTCTCGATGAAGCCAGAATCAAAGGACAGAATGTTCCTCATACGGATAGACATTGCATTCATGCGTGAGTCATAATAACCTGTCTTCTGTTTTGCAGGTGTCAGTTTCTAACATGTTTGATTGACTCAGGAATCAATGCTCGCGCACGCCGAATCATTCCTTTGCACGTAGCTCATCCACACAAATACTCTACCAGACGCAACAAATCTAAACTGATGGAGCCATCCAACACTGACATTCTCGAGCTGAAAGAGAAGGTGAGTGAGTTGATCAACGTCATGCAAGGGTTCGCCTTGGGGCAGAAAGCGATCGCCGAGAAGGTGGAGAGGATTGAAAGCTGGCTGAGAATGGGGAAAATACAGGGAAATGCCCCGTCGTCTGGAGTAAAGAAGCCATTTGGGAACGGTCAGCGTAAGAAGGAGGGTGACACGAATGCTGTGTATGCCCAAAGAGGACATGGTAGGGATCGTTACTACCAACATACTGCTGCGGTAACAATTCCTGCTGGTGATCAATCTGTACAACAGCAACAACAGTCACCTCAACAGAGAACACAGAGAGTTGGGTACCAAGTGAGAGGAAGGATGGTAGATCGTTAGTTTGATAAGCCACCCATGACCCATGCTCTTCTATTGAAGAAGTTGAAGGATCTCGAGATGGTACAGTTGAGGACGTTAGCTCCGTTGAGACCAGACCAGAGGCCTGTAAGTTATGATGAGAACGTCAAGTGTGAGTTCCATTCTGGTGCTCCTGGGCATAATGTTGAGGGTTGTAAAGCTTTTAAGCATGCCGTCCAAGACTTGGTGGATTCCAAGGCCATCAACTTTACACTGTTGCCGAATGTTAATGCTAATCCCATGCCGGCGCATGGTCAGATGATGGAGGGTGTGATTTCTGAGGATAAAGGTAAAATCTGGGTGACGGATGTGGATCAGTTGAAGACCCCACTGGCTGTGGGTGAAGAGACTGATAGTGACTGTGATCTTGACTCGTAGATAAAACCGTGCGTACCAGGGATGGAGGTCCAGAACTGGATGGCCGAAAAGATCATCACTGTCACTCTGCGTGAAGAGTAGTATTTCTGTTTTTCAATTCTGTTTGCATGAAAGCCATACGTTTTGCCCGAAACGTAATGGTTCATTGTAAGGGCCACCTCATGTGTTTCATTTTGCATTATTTGCATCATTAATAAAAGGATGTTTTTCGCATTAAAAGCGGTCTTCCCTGTTTTTCATTTATTTTTACAGTTTAAAAATAAAAAATGGCAATGTTTGTTTTCATTTTTCTTCCTTTTCAATTTGTCTCGTCCCGACTCTAAAGCAATGCATGAATCAACATTCATGCAGATGCGATCATTCTCCGGATCTCATTGATAACAATCCTGTTACACCCTCATATGACTTCGACAATCCGATCTATCATGCCGAAGAAGAAGGCGAAGAAGATTGTGAACTGCCGGAAGAATTAGCCAGGTTGTTGAAACAAGAGGAGAAGGTGATTCAGCCGCACGAGGAGCAAGTCGAAATTGTGAATCTGGGTACCGAAGAGGTCAGAAAGGAAGTAAAGGTTGGGGCTGCTTTGGAGGTGAATGTCAAGAGCAGAATGGTAGCCTTGTTGAAAGAGTATGTTGATATCTTCGCTTGGTCCTATCAGGATATGCCAGGGTTGGATACCGATATCGTTGTACACAGGTTGCCATTGAGAGAAGACTATCCTCCAGTGAAGCAGAAGTTGCGCAGAACTCGACCCGAGATGGCCATGAAAATTAAAGAGGAAGTACAAGAGCAGTTGGATGCTGGTTTCCTAGCTGTCACTAATTATCCGCCTTGGGTCGCGAACATTGTGCCGGTGCCGAAAAAGGATGGAAAGGTAAGGATGTGTGTGGACTACCGGGATTTGAACAGAGCTAGTCCGAAAGATGATTTCCCATTACCTCACATCGATGTGTTGGTAGATAATACAGCTCAATTCTCGGTGTTTTCCTTCATGGATGGCTTTTCTGGCTATAATCAAATTAAAATGTCGCCAGATGATATGGAGAAAACAACGTTCATCACACCGTGGGGCACTTTTTGTTATAAGGTGATGCCATTCGGTCTCAAGAATGCCGGTGCCACGTATCAAAGAGCTATGGTGACTTTGTTTCATCATATGATTCATCATGAAATCAAATGTTATGTTAATGACATGATAGCAAAGTCCCAAACAGAAGAGGGGCATTTGGCGGATTTGGCCAAGTTGTTTGACCGGTTGAGACAATTCAGATTGAGGTTGAATCCGAATAAGTGCACTTTTGGAGTGCGGTCCGGTAAGTTGCTGGGGTTTATTGTGAGTGAAAGAGGAATCGAGGTTGATCCTGCTAAAGTAAAAACGATACAAGAAATGCCTGAACCGAGAACAGAGAAAGAGGTTCGTGGTTTCTTAGGTAGATTGAACTACATTTCACGGTTCATATCTCATCTAACAGCCACGTGTGAACCCATATTCAAGTTGTTGAGAAAAGATCAAACGGTCAGGTGGAATAATGATTGCCAAGTGGCATTTGAAAAAATAAAAGAATATTTGCAGGAGCCTCCGATTCTGATGCCTCCTGTGGAGGGACGACCGTTAATTCTGTACTTGACAATCCTCGAGGGGTCTATGGGGTGTGTACTGGGGCAGCATGACGAGTCTGGTCGAAAAGAGCATGCAATTTATTACCTTAGCAAAAAGTTTACCGACTGTGAAACAAGATATTCACTGCTCGAGAAAACTTGTTGTGCTTTGGCATGGGCTGCTCGCCGACTGAGACAGTATATGCTGGTTCATACCACTTTGTTGATTTCCAAGATGGATCCGATCAAGTATATATTTGAGAAGCCAGCATTGACCGGACGGGTTGCGAGATGGCAAATGATTTTGATTGAATATGATATCCAATACACTTCTTAGAGAGCAATAAAGGGGAGTGTATTGTCTGATTACCTCGCCCAGCAACCCATTGAGGATTATCAACCAATGAAGTTTGAATTCCCTGATGAGGACATCATGTTTCGCAAATCGAAAGATTGTGAGGAACCGATCCCGGAGGAGGGGCCTGACCCTGAATCCGAATGGATTCTGATGTTTGATGGGGCCGCTAATGCGAATGATAATGGAGTTGGTGCTGTTTTGGTTATGCCGAAGGGATCCCACATTCCTTTTGTTTCCCGGCTAATATTTGAATGCACCAACAATGTGGCTAAATACGAAGCTTGTATTTTGGGCATCGAACCTCGGTGCGTACGTCTACTGGGGCAACGCTTTTCTCGCTTGTGTACGGGATGGAAGCCGTGCTACCGGTTGAGGTCCAAATTCCATCATTAAGAGTCCTGATGGATGTGAAATTGGAAGAAGCTGAATGGGTAAGGACTCGGTATGAAGAGTTGAGCCTGATTGAGGAAAAGAGGTTGGCAGCCATTTGTCATGGGCAGTTGTACCAGCAGCGAAGGAAGCGTGCTTTTGACCGAAAGGTACGACCTCGTGTGTATCATGTGGGAGATATGGTGTTGAAAAGGATCCTTCCTCCTCAAAACGATCGTCGGGGCAAGTGGACACCCAATTATGAAGGTCCATTCGTGGTCAAGAAGGTTTTCTCTGGCGGAGCCTTGTTGTTGACGACCATGGACGGCGAGGATTTTCCATCCCCTGTGAATGCAGACGCAGTTAAAAAATACTTTGTATAAGAGACCCGCTGGACGAAAAGAATAAAATAGTCCAGGCAAAAAATGGGCATCCCGGCGAACCAAGAAAAAATGTAAAAGGTTCGGGCAAAAATTAGGGATAAAAAGAAAAAACTGTACACCCGGCAAGTCGAAAACCCCACAAGGGCGGCTTGGGCAAAAAAGGGTATCCCGGTGGACTGAAAACCCGAAAGGGTGGTCTAGGCAAAAGAGGGAATGAAACGAACAACTGCGTCTAGCACGATCGTTTATACTGTGGATATGACACATGGATAATCCCCGGCAGAGATCGGTCGGAAGCATCTTGTTCAGAAGGCCGAAAGCGCGGAGAGTCTTGAGGACATATGGGGTGTAACCGAGTTGGAACTCGATGAGATCACGGGTTCACGTTGCCATTAGGATAGATTTTCCTTTTGTGCGCAATCACCTCTTTTCAGGGATTGCTTCCTGTGTATTACTCAGTTACGAGCCACCTTTTCAATCAATAAAATGCATATTCAGTCAAATAATTTTGTTTTTGTTTTCATTACCGCTTTGATTGCAAAAACATCCGTTTATTTTGATAAGAATCTTTGCATTTTAAGACATATGGGTTCCTTCCAATGCATGTTTATAAGATTGAAAACCTGAAATCTTATTCGGAAGGTAGAGTGACCTGGGTGTTGAAATTTTGGCACGCCTGCGGCACATTTTTATCTAACGATCTCTTTTGCAGGTGCTGTTAGATATTTTCACTCACTTGCAGGTTGTGACGTGAAGCGTTGTTGACAAAAGAATCCTTCGAGTCCGATCAGGGACAAGGAGTTGAGGAATGGTGTAAAGACGACGAAAGAATGGCTACGATCCTGGAGGGTTAATCAAGAAGACTCTTCAAAGTCTGTAAAATTGGAAAGTTGACACTATGGTTGGATGGTGAATGCCATTACTCGATGAGTCGACGGGCGTTCCGTGTCAAATATGCCGTATCTCCCCAGCAGGTTCGAGATCGGTATTTCTTAGGTAGCCAGGCCTGAAGGTTGTTGTTCCTACCCAGCAGGTTCGAGATCGGTATTTCTTAGGCAGCCAGGCCTGAAGGTTGCTCTTCCTACCCAGCAGGTTCGAGATCGGTATTTCTTCGGCAGTTAGGCCTGAAGGTTGTTGTTCCTCCCCAGCAGGTTCGAGATCGGTATTTCTTCGGTAGTCAGGCCTGAAGGTTGTTGTTTCTCCTAGTAGGGTTGAGATTGTTATTTCCCCGGCAGGTCTGGAGGTTGTTGTTTCCCCAACGGAGGTGTGCGTTGGTAGCCGTTTTCCCCAGTGAAGTCCCCAAGCGGATCGGATTCAGTGGAGGTCATCCTTAGTAAGGGCTATTTCCCCAGCAGCAGTGTTATCCCAAGCAGGGTTGGAGATTGGAGAGATATCGAGTTCCTCAGCAGAGTTGCTCGTGTTGTCCCCTGAGGGGGATACTTTTTATGCATTCATCATTTAGAAAAGCATAGCATATTGCATAACTCATTGCGTAGCATTCCCATGGTTATGGAGCATTACGCTGTAAAAAATCATGCATCAGCATTGCAAGCATAAGCTAGTCTCAAGCCGTGGTTACCGTTTGAGAATTGGTTTAGCTAGTTGGTGAGGATGTTACTCTGAGGAGTTCGGCATCGTGATTCTGAATCGACAGTATTCCCCAGTAGTGCGATATTGGAGGAAAATTCCTTCGTGCGGAGATGGAAGTTGGAAGATGTTACTCTGAGGAGTTCGACATCGTGATTCTGAATCGACAGTATTCCCGAGTAGTGTGATATTGAAGGAAGAGTTTCCGTCGTGCGGAGATGGAAGTTGGAAGATGTTACTCTGAGGAGTTTAGCATCGGGACTTTGGATCAACAATATTCCCCAGTAGCGCGATATTGGAGGAGGAAATTCCGTCGGGCGGAGATGAAAATGAAGATCGGAGAACGTTACGCGATCAGCGTGAAGAACGAGGTTCAAATGGAGAAAAGGAAGTGCTGGGCATTTTCTGGAGAACGAGGTTCAAATGGAGAAAAGGAAGTGCTGGGCATTTTCTGGAGAACAAGGTTCAAATGGATAAAAGGAAGTGCTGGGCATTTTCTGGAGAACGGGGTTCAAATGGAGAAAAGGAGTCACAGGGTGTTTTCTGGAGAATGGGGTTCACAATGACGATCAAGAGCTATCGTCAGGCGACCGGGGTTCAAATGGAGAGCGGGGTTCATTGTTTGGCAGCAAGAGTGACATGAGGTTGTTGGGGTTCAAATGCGGTGATCAGGGATTATACGCGCGAAAGAAAGTTTTGGGGTTCAAAAAAAAAAAAAAAACCCAGCTGAGCGCAAATTGTTCGTTTGCTCTTGGTATTCAGCCAGTTTTTCCGAATAAATCAAAGAAGTATCGGGGTTCAAGAAAAGAAAAAAATCAGAAAGTTGTGGGGTTCAAGAAAAGCAAAAAAATAATAATAATCCCCAGCGGATGTGGCATTCAGGCCAGTTTTCCGATGTTCAAATCGAAGAAGTTTCCGACATTCAGGTCGAAGCACTTGTGGCATTCAGGCTAGTTTTCCGATGTTCAGATCGAAGAAGTTTCCGACATTCAGATCGAAGCACTTGTGGCATTCAGGCCAAGTTTTCCGATGTTCAAATCAAAGAGGTGTTCCGACATTCAGGTCAATACAACCTATGGCATTCAGACCCATCTCTCGGTGTTCAGACCAATATTAATCATCTCACATCTTCCGATGCTCAGATCGAAGTCATTTCCAGTATTCAGACTGATGAGCGGCATTCAGGCCATGGTTATTCTTGTGTTGCCATTTATTTTGGTTAACATTCTTTTTCGGTATTCAGGCCGACTTTCACCGTACCAGACGAATTCTTCTTTTAAGATCACTTCTTTGCCGATTTTGACAGGCATTGTTACTTAATTCCTAGTGGAGCGCAAATTATTCGTCTGTTCTTTGTATTCAATCACTCTTCACCCTGATCATCTGAAAGCTGAGGTTGTTCATATCGACAGGTTCACAGTGGATTGAATAGGGGCAGCTGTAACACCTCAAAATTTGCCCTCCTTTGCTTGGGACTAGTTTGACACATTGCATTCCATATTTTAGGACATTAGGAATTGCATTTTGCATATCATATGAAAATAAGAAAGTCATCCTCCAAAGTCTTTTCAAAGATGGAGAAGTTACATGATTCAAGCCTGAGGGTTTTTATGAATTGATGATCAACCATCTGAGGGCATGGGCTTCAATTAGGGTTTCCTGATCCTTCAAAGGTCTTGAGCATTATCTTGTTTGCAAGGATATATTACCATCATCATGGTTCTATCATCTTCAAGCGCTTCATTGTTCATTCTCAAATTCCTTTGGATTAGGGTTTTGACCTCTAGTCAACCCTAATCAATGACATTCTTTCAACCAGGGCTTCTCAAAGAAATAAGGTATTTACTGAAGAAGAGGATCACATGATCATTATATTGGGCTTGCATGAGCTAAGGTTTCATTTCTGAGCCATTTCCTCAAGTGGTTGAGGCTCAAGTTGATCAGGGCATTTCATGGTCATCTGAGAACCAAATCAGTCAAATGTGCAGTCAACTAAGGACTTTGAGGATGGGGAGATGAGTTGAGACACCTCATTCATGTTCAAATGAAGTCTATTTTTCATTTCAAATATCTATCTTGAAGATTTTGAAGTCATGGCAAAAGTTTCCAAAAATGGAAAATGATCTGTAATTGAAAGTTTCCAAAAATGGCAAGTTTTTAGTCCACATTCAACTTGACTTTTCAAAATCAAAGAAGCTTCAAATGGATTTTTGGTGAACATGAAAGTTGAAGATCTTTCTCTCCTATTTTCAAAAAGTCCTATTTCATGTTCATATGATGATTGGGTGAGAAGTTATGGCCAAATCATCACAAGGTGTGCATGGAAGTTCAAAGTGACATAACTTTTGATTCAAAACTCCAAATTGGTCCACTCTTTTTGCAAAATGCTCCTTGTGACCAAGGCTTTCCAAATGAATCATTGCCTTGCATGGAAGAAGTTCACATGATCACTTGTCCATACATGTGCATTTTGGAGGGAAAATTGATAATTTGAAATTGGTTGATCACACAAGCAAAATACCATTCAAATGTTGATTGTGGGATGATTTTAAGTGAATTTGTACCTCAGCATGGCACTGTTCACGTGCAGCATGTACATGCTAAGCACACTTGCATTTTTTGCAATTCACCTTATTTCTCTCTAATCAAGATTAACCAATGCCTAATTCCAATTTCAGTGTGATTAGTGAGGGGTATATAAGCTAAATCATAACTGTTTTTCAAGAGAGAACAAATTCAGATCTCAAATTTCACATTCCCTCCAAAAATTCTCTCTCTTCGATTTTCAAATTTCTTCATACAATTCCACAAAATTCTTACATAATCTTGTTTATCGTGCATCATTGAGTAGGAATTCACCTCTGGTTTGAAGAATTCTATCCAGATTCGTGCACATCAAGAGCTTGAACATGGAAATGGAAAATTGATTTTGAGCTAGATCCAAGGGATTTCAAGTGTTAATTCTTGCACAAAGCTTCATTAGAGGATTATTGAAGAAGTTCTGGAGCTTGTGGAAGCTTGAAGACACGATTTCAACCACTGCCATCTCAAGTAAGTGAAATTTCGATCATCACATTTTGCCATTTTCTTGCCATAGATATGTAGATCTCTTGATGCTGAACATGCTGATAGGTTTAGATTTGAATTTGGCTTAGAGATGATCATGTATGATGAGATTAAAGTTTTGAGATCCAATATGTTTTGCTTCGATCCGTTCGATTCATGAGGTTTTAGGCTAAGTGAACATGATATTCGTGATCCTGGTGAGAAGACCTTTCCAACCATATATATTTTATCCATTTCTGGAAAAAAATTCTTGAAGCTCCACCGCAGACGGCCGGAGAAGACGGTTGCTCCGCCGTCTGCAATTTTGTTAGGGTTTTGGTCCACATGTGTTTCCACGTGAGCACGTATGTGTCTATTCCATTGGTCGTGCTTCATTCTGACTAATCCACGCGTGTTTGACCACGCTGATGAGGTTGCCACCTCATTTAATGAAACACTGCGTTTCATTGAGCGCATTTGGATCTTCAGCGCGCGTGTTCGATCCTGGCATGTGCATTGTTTCTGAATTTAATTGTTGCATTATCATTTGACCTGCCATGCGCGTGTTTGAACCTGGCTTCATGCATCTTTCTGAATATTATTTGAATTCCATTTTCCATTATTTCATTTTATTCCATTTATTTCATTCAACTTCAAAAAATCATTAAAAATAGTAGAAATGTCCAAATTGATCCCAATTTTTTTTCACATTCTTGTTTTGATCTCTAGTTTTTTATAGGATTTATTTCATGAATTGTTTGTTTCTGGATTTTTACTTTGTGTTTTTTTGATTGAACATGGTGTCAAATTGATATGTCATGATAAATGCTTTGCGAAATGCTCATCTTTTATCCAATTGATCTAAAATTTGGTGTGCTTGATCCTCACATGTGATATGATTTTTGAGCTTTGGTTTGAGATTTTTATCATATGCTATCACTGTTTTGGACACATGATGATGTAGTGTGACAATTTGTGTCACATTTTGGATGTAGCATTTGTGCATTTCTGTTTACCTATCATTTGAGCTCTTCTGGATCTAATTTTTTGCACATTGCTGGTTCATAACATGTGGGATTCACATAAAAAACTTCAAGACCATTAGATGTGTTTCTGTTTTGATTTGGATTTTCTAATTTGGATGTCCAACTTTGTGCATATTGTTTGCCTTTGCATGACATGGATCATTTGAGCTACTTGCCTTGTGAATTGATCTTGGTCCTTTTGGGGACATCTTGTTGATTGTTTAAATGTTCTTTATGCAAAAGATTGAATTCTGTTTTGGTCATTTGGTTTGGTTTTGAACCTAGTCTTTGTACTAGTGTTTTGTACATGAACTAATTGTGCTTTGTGTTTCAGGTTTGGACATTAGCCTTGATGATGGGGTTGGTCTCACTTTATGAGATGCAAATGATATGAATCCTAACCTTTGATTTTTTTGTAGGTCAATTGATGTGATGAACTCATTTGAGTGCTTGCCTTTGTGCCTTGTATTGTGTAAAATTGCTGAATGGTTCCACTGTCTGTCTGTTGGTTTTCTGATTGAGATATTAACTGTTTGGCTTTTGTACAGGTACATTAGTTGCTAGCTAGCTTTTGCTTAAGCTTTGGAGTGTGGTTGATACACCATTGAGGTAGTTTAACCTTCTTACTCCATGTAGTCTGGAAGTCCTGTCACCTTTTTGGCAGGCATTTGGCTGAAGTCCTCCTTATGAGGCTCTGATTGTGATTGTTTACATTTGTGCCAAAGACCTCTAAATGAGGCATGTTACTTGATAAGTCCTCATAAGTGAAGAGGCAATTGATAGATAGAAGGGATTAGCAATCAATCCCCTGTTATTCAGTGAGTCGTTCATTATGCTCGCACTACATGCTGATGCTCTTGAACAAGTACCTAAGATCTGTGTATAGAGTCAGTCAAGTGGAATAGGGTCCCCCTTTCTAGATCCCCACGCTTTCTTTGATTCAAGCTCACCCAGGCCAGGGTTAAGAGCATGAGGTCTCATCCTCATTACCATCTTTGATCAGCTTCACCCTAACTCTCAATGTTAGTGGTTAAGAGCTTCAGCATACCCCTACAATTTTGGCTTGTTTGTCGAGGTTGATATGACCCCTCTTGACTAAAGCCCAACCATTTGTCTGAGCCTCTTGTTTGTATATAGAGTGTGATGCTTGTTCACTTGTGTTGATGTTTATTTGTTGTTTAGGCTGACTTGCTTCCTGTGTGAGTTAGGTTCTGATTAGAGACTTCAACTTAGGGATTACTGATTGCATGACAACTTTTAGGCTCGAGTTTTAGTCTCCCTATTAGTTTGTTTGCTTCCCTGGTCTCTGGTTAGGAGAGAGTTGTACCCCTGTTCAGGGGAACTACGTCGCCCTGATTCTCATACCAGATGAGATACGTAGGCAGGAGATCGAGCGAGATCTCTCCGGGCACCCTTTTGTTTTTTTTTTGTGTCCAAGCTTTTTGTTTCTTTTGACGTCTCAACGTCTCTTTGTGTTTGTGTGACAACTATTAGGCACGAGTTCCAGAGTCCCTTTTAGTTTGTCAATCTGATAACCTTTTTCTTTGGTGTTCGCTGGTTAGCGTGTGCTATTTGTCAGGAGTCGGATATAAGTCCATGTATTGGCATTCTGTTTCCTGTTGTGTTTCTTTTGACGTCTCAGCGTCTCTTTTCGGTGTTTTGTTTCGGCGTGCGTTAGCCGAGCTACGAGTGCTCTGATTCTTACTCTGGATAGAGAAGATACGTAGGCATAGGATGCGAGGTCCTAGCAAGCATGTTTCCCATTTCTCCGAACTACGTTGACTCTGATGTTTGTTTCTGACAAACTACGTAGGACCAGGATGCGACATCCTGCCGAGTCCACTTCTTCCGTCTTCTTTCACCTGTTTTATTATTCCAGTGTGTGCATTTCTTTGAGCAGTTTATCAGCAACCTTTTCCTATTCTTTTGAGCGTGGATCCCGTCGAGTACGGCGGACGTGAGGGGTGCTAATATCTTCCCCTTGCGTAACCGACTCCCGTACCTTGCAATCTCTGGTCGTAAGACCGTTCCTTTCCCCTTCTTAGGTTAGTTCTGCGCTTCCTTTCCGTCATAGGATGAATAGCATCGGTGGCGGCTCTGTAAACTGTTTTTTTTTCGCTGGTTGTTTTTCGCGTTGTGACACTAAACAAAACATTGCCAAATATTTTTTGATTTTTGAAAACTGCAAAAATAGAAAGATAGTGAACAAAATATTTGAATGCAAAAAGACGTCCTTTATTTATGATAAAAAATGCAGGTATCCACATAGATGAGCCCTACAATGAGTCAATACGCCTTGGGCGGAACGTAAGAATTGGACATGCATGAATAAACAAAGAAAATTACTCCTCTAGAAAAGTGACTTGGACAATCTCCTCAGAAGACCAATTATTGATGACTTCACCCGGGATCCTCGGACGCACCCAGTTATCGATGTCGCAATCACTATCCCCATCTTCTTTATTGATTCCTTCGGGTACCATATCGGTGAATTCCTGAGTCATTTATCCTAGTGGAGCACCAAACAACTGAGAACACTGTGGCGGTACCTATTATGCAAGACATGCGGATGGATATGCAAATGCAATGACATGTTTATCAATTCCAAAGGTATTCTACCCCCTTGATTCCAGTCTCTCATCAGATAAAATATCCCTTTTAAAAAGTACCAGAAAACCCCGACTAGAATCAAGAAGAAGATATAAACCCCACAGAAATGGATAAACATGTGTTAAATGATATGAATGCAGAATGATGTGATGCAATGCAGTGACATGCAAATCAAGGTTGTTGTATCTGCTTGAATATTTGTTGGGTTGCACTGTCTAAAGAGAAACCCACTGAAGAATGTAATACGAGATCAAAACTCTGCTCCAGAAAACCAGGTTGGTTGTATATCACGAGGCACAGGATCAGAACTTCAGCATGAATTCTGAACCGGGAACCATAGAACACAGTCATCGACTTAGAACCCATACTTCAGAACCAACGGTCACCAACAAGAACCAAACAAAAGTCACCAACAGGACACGGTCACCAACAGAACAAGTCACCATCAGTACCTGTAAATGATCATTCCCGCCCCACTCACGGGTGTAATCTAGGCCAGGGTAAGGTCAAGAGAAACGCAGGATAAAAAATCCTTTCAAGAATATCATCATATGCATACCAGGTGTATGCAACGATAATACCCCATTAGAATCTGAAATGCTCGTGATACCATGTTCCGCTAAGTGGCGCCATACCACCCGCTTCCCATGAATCACTCTATTCCTAGGTGTCCTAAATTTCACTCATAGCCTGTGTATTGGGCTTATCTCTCATAGAACACCCCATCCCAACAAACAAACAAACCAATAGCAGAGCCAACAGATACAACAATGATATGTACACAATGCAATGAAGCAGGTAAATGCTGAAAAATAAATAACTATACAAAAGAATGAACACCCAATAAACAAACAACCTACAAAAGCTAGGAGGGACTCGCTTAGGGAAACCAGGGTCCCCAGCAGAGTCGCCAGCTGTCGCAACCTAAAAATATAGTATGCGAAAAACACCCGACGAAGAAAGAACTGACAGAAGAGTCGCCACCGTGCGTTATTTATCCCAAAGGAGGGAAAGGAAACGCTCGAAGTAAACCTGGAAAAAGGAAAGGAAAAGACAAGGTCTCGCAACCAAATCTTGGGTTCAGGAGCCGATTATGCGAAGGGAAGGTATTAGCATCCCTACGCATCCGTAGTACTCTACAGGATCCACTTTTGTTGTTCTTGTCTAAAGGGTGTGTGTATATCTAATGTACTATTTACTAAAGAGGGGTCAAAAGAAAATGACTCGCACGGATGTCGCATCCACTGCATACGTATCTCATCTGAATATGAGAATCAGAGTCTTCGTAGCTCGGCTACCTATGGGTTAAAGAGGAGTGTGCTCGCTAAGACATCACGTCTTATGCCTACGTATCTCATCTGGAATGAGAATCAGAGCAAGCCGTAGTTCGGCTGCCTACGGGTTAAGGGTTTGGATGAACGACGTTACTACACAATATACCGGATGCTCGACCTTTGGAGACTTACTCGCCTGTAGTAGAAGGAGTTAACGTGTTCTTAGGAGAAGAAAAATCAATAAGTTGGTTTGTGTTTTAGGAATGCTCATGCAAAAAGGAAGTCCTAGACGAAGGAACAATGCTACCTTAATTGACATGCAAACGGGAGACTATACGAAGCCTAGCAATCCTATGGGGAGACGATCACACCATACAAAACATGTATCATAAAGTAAAATGCCAACAAGGGGGCTCAAGCATACATGGGTAGGGCTTTAGTCAAGAAGGGTCATATCAACCTCGACAAACAAGCCATGAAAAAGGTAATCAAATGGGCTCTTAACCACTGACATTGAACGTCAGGGTGAGCAGATCAAAAGGGTAATGAGGATAAGACCTCATAGCTCTTAACCCTGGCCAGGGTGAGCTCATGACAAAAAAGTGGGGATTCAGAAAGGTGGAACCCTCTCCACTGACTGACCGGAAAAAAGATCTTGGGCTTTTGTTCTGAAGCATCGACACGTAGTGCGAGCTTAAAGAACGACACATTGAATAACGGGGGATTGACTACTAATCCCTTTTATCCGTCAATTGCCTCTTCAGGGAGGTCTTTAGCACTGATGCCTCTTCTTGGAGGTCTTTGGGCACAAAAGTAAACAAACAAAAGAAAACATTGCCTCCTATTGAGGTCTTCCAGCTAAGAAAACGGTAAAATGCGGGAAAGATAAAGGATCAAGAGATCTACCACACGGATAAAGATCCGAAGTAATAACAACTAAAGAAGCAAGAAACCCAGGGATCTCTCGAGCTAGCACCATCAAAGAAAGCAAATCAATACAGGTAATCAGAATAAATCTCCAAATGGTATCCCACAAATAAAGTGGAACACCAAGCAAGCTATCCCTACAAGAATATGTGAGCCCTCACAAAAAAACTCAACAAACAGGTTAGAGTGACAAGATGGGGTGCAATCAAGAGTTGCCCCAAATCAAAATGTAACCACATGAATCATGCCATTAAAATTCACAAAAAGAGCTCACAAAAAGCAACCAAGTGTAGGAGGCCTAAACCTCTTGTCAAACAAATGCATTAAAAGGGTATCAAAAATTTCAGGTTGAAAGTATAAAGTAGTGGAAATAGGGCAAACCTGATTGGAGAGATCGAATGAAATTGAATTGCCCGGTTGGGTTTGCAAAGCAATCTGAGGGTTTATATGAGATGGAATTGGCTCTTTGCAGATGAGTTCCTTTCAGTCTCTGGAGGTTGCTCGGAACTCTGTTAGCTCTTCTCTCACTATCTTTTTCTTAGGGTTTTTTGGGAGATGGAAGTCTAGAATTTATAACCTGATTTTTGTGACTTTGTGGGCTCAAAAGAGAGAGGTCAAAGTCCAAGATTTTTCTGTTATATTTTATTTATTTATTTATTTTATTTTATTCGTTTTTATTTTTTATTATTTATTTATTTTTTGTTTTTCGTTTTTTTCTTCAAAACGCGTGGGCTTCGCCTAGCGAGCATGACAGTTCAAGAAATTCCTCTGAGCGTAGGTGATTCTGGTGGCTTTTCTTGGGACTCGCTAGGCGACCCATTCTGCTCGCCTAGCGAGCATGACAGCTCATGAACAAACTTTTGCTCCTTCAAGATTAACATTTTGACTGATGAATAAACCCCTTTTAAACATGTTGGAAGTATCTCAAGCCATTCCCTTGTGTTGACTGATCACCCAGATAGGACCTACAAAGTGTCTTGGATGATATTCAAGCTTCTTGGATCTAATTCCGATTGACATGATGAAATGCAATATGAAATGTTAAATGACCTAAAAATGAATGCATGAATGAGGGGGGTAAATTTTGGGGTATTACAACAGGCACACACTCAGGCTTCAACGGCAAGAAATGTTGCACGATATCAGTATCTAGACCAGGCATGTCTTCATATGACCAGGCAAAGACGTCGACATATTCTCGTAGCAACTCGATCAACCCCTTCTTAACAGACTCTTCAAGGAGTGCCCCAATCTTCACTTCACGAATGCAGTCATTAGGCCCCAAGTTGATTGTTTCCAGATTCTCAAGATGCGGATGAATGATCTTCTCCTCGTGCTCAAGCAGACGGGTAATCTCATTAGGAATCTCTTCAACATCATCTTTTTTTGCCTCAAATACAGGGAACTCAAAGTTAGGAGGTGGTGTTAGATCATTATGTTCAATGGGTTTGATTAACCTGCATAATGATTTTGAGTATAAAAGAGATTTCAGAATTCAAACAAGGCAAATCATTATGCAGATGAAACGTTGATTTTATTCTCTTTTTAGGGTTTTATGGTGATCACCAATTTCATGCAAAAAAGTAGAAAAGGAAAAATAATTTGAGAAAAACAAACATTTAACATGCGATTATTGAATGAATATCATTGTATTAATCAAATTATACCAACAATGTCTTCACTTCTCCTTTTGGCATGGGAGAAGGGTTTTTAATCAAAATGAACACATTATGTTAACTTATGGATAACTGTTGGAACATCAACAGTGACCCAATTATTGCAGATTCCTCTGGGTATGACAAAGTTGCCAAGATCTTCCTCTTCATCATATTCAACAATGGCAGCAGCTTCCTGATCTTCAATGGTGTGGATGAAACCTCTACTCTGGAATAGCCCACGATCATTGGAAACACCAGAAGAATACCCTATGCCAGCTCAGGATTTGTTATCTTCCAACTTGATCATTTTCCCTAAACCAGTAGTTGCACCATGCTTAATGGCCAACTTCACATCATTATAGGAGACAAATGAAGAAAGTTCTTTCCTCAAAGGCTCAGCAATAGACAAGGCTTGGAACATAGTCCCAACCTCATCCTCAGCATTAATATAGGAGAAGGAAGATAAATGGCTAACCAAGAGAGCCTTCTCTCCCCCTATCACCACCAACTTCTTGTTCTTCACGAACTTTAACTTTTGGTGCAGGGTGGATGTCACAACGCCTGCCTCGTGAATCCATGGTCTGCCAAGCAAACAACTATAAGACGGATGAATATCCATGACCTGGAAAGTGATCTGGAAATCACTAGGTCCAATTTTGATCGGGAGTTCTAATTCACCGATCACAGTTTTACGCGATCCATCAAACGCCTTCACCACCACTCCACTTTGCCTCATGGGAGACCACTGATATGAAAGCTTGGCAAGAGTGGATTTTGGCAATACATTGAGTGATGACCCTGTATCCACCAACACATTGGATAGGGCATCGTCTTTACAATTCATGGAGACATGTAAAGCCAAATTGTGGTCTTTTCCCTCCTTGGGAAGATCAGCATCAAAGAAGCTCAAATTCTTGCAAGCGGTTATATTTGCAACAATGCTATCAAACTTCTCAATTGTGACATCATGGTCCACGTATGCCACGTCCAACACCCTCTGCAAAGCTTCACGGTGTGGCTCTGAATTCATTAACAAAGATAAGACAGATATCTTTGACGGAGTTTTAAGCAATGGATTAACAACATTATATTCACTCCTTTTGATGAGCCTCAGCATCTCATCACCATCTTCTTTCAAAATGCCAGACTGGCCAACCAGGATAGGAGTATTATTATTTTTAACAGCAATAGGGTCAACACCTTTCACAACAGGAACAAAATTATTTGAAGAAGTCCCCACGGGACCGGCAGGATTAACATCAGTCCTTTTCACGACGTCTTCATGGGATTTCGACTGAGCCGAGAAAACACAACCACTACGGGTCACTCCACTGACATCTGAAATACTCACCACAGAAGTTGAAGGCAACAACACTTCCTTTCCATCCTCCAGCATGACTGCGTTATATCGGTAAGGAACAACTTTGTCTGATACATACGGGACAGGGCCTGCTGGCTTAATTATAAGAGTCGGTGATACTTTCTTCTTGCTGCCATCATATCTGATAACAACAGGCTCAGGAATTTTAAACACGGGAGTGATAACATCGACTTCGTCCTCATTACGATTTTGAAGTATTTCAATCATCCCTTGGTCCAACATTTCTTGGATGTCCCTTCTCACTTGACGACATCCTCTCTCATTGATAATGCACACCTGACACCTATCATGATCATGCTCATAATGGTCATGTTCACACAACAGCTTATGCATCTCAACTAAGAACTGCCTTATGTAATTCACATAAAGGACTTTATACTTGCCAGGGCATCCCTGAACCATGTTTACAGATGCCTTCCCATGCTCGGGCAATGGGTTCTTCTTCACATTTGGACCTACGTCCTCAAAAAACAATATCCCACTTCTCACAAGGTCTTGCACCCTGGTCTTTAATGGATAGCAAATCTCCACATCATGTTCGGGAGCGCCGGAATGATACACACAACGGAGTTTGGCCTTGTATCACCACTGAGGATTGGTTGGTACATCGGGAGGGTCTCGTGTGTCGCATCGCGCGAAAAACCGGCGGGAAAGAAAGAACAACAGAGCCGCCACCGTGCGTTATTTATCCCGAAAGAGGGAAAGGAAACGCTCAGAGTAAACCTAGGAAAGAACATGGTCTCGCGACCAAAGAGGATGGGTTCGGGAGTCGGTTATGCGAAGGGAAGGTATTAGCACCCCTACGCATCCGTAGTACCCTACGGGATCCATGCACAAAAGGAAGGAAAATGGTTGCTAAACACTGCTCAAATATTCATACACACTGGCTGAAAGAAACAAAAGAGACTGACTGAAACTGACTCGGCAGGATATCGCATCCTGGGCCTACTTAGTCTATCAGGCATAGACATCAGAGTCGAAGTAGTTCGGACTGGGGAAACGACACATGCTCGCTAGGATATCGCATCCTATGCATACGTATCTTCTTGGACGAGAGAAGAATCAGAGCATTCGTAGCTCGGCTGACACGCACACAAACAAACACAGGCAAAGGCAAACATGGAGCCTGAATGCCAATCACTGGACTTACATCAGCATCCGAACCAAAACACACACAAAGAGGCAAACGTGGAGCCTGAATGCCAATCACTGGACTTATATCAGCATCCGAACCAAAACACACACAAAGAGGCAAACGTGGAGCCCAAATGCCAATCACTGGACTTACATTGACATCCGAACCTAAACAACACAACAGATAGATAGGGAGTCGGGGACTCAGCCTATAACTGTCAAACGCACACAAACAGACAGCAAATGCTAAGGAGTACGGGGACTCGGGCCTAGCAAAGGTCAAACAACACACACAAAAGAAAGAAAAGGCGCCCGGAGAGATCAGCTCAATCTCCTGCCTACATACTTCATCTGGTATGAAGATCAGGGCGATGTAGTTCCCCTACGCAGGGATAAGGATCTAGCCTAACCAGATAACAGAGGGAGACACAACTAGGGAGACTACGACTCGAGCCTAGATGTTATCATGCAAATCATCCCTAAGTTAAGGTTTCTAGCTAAATGGCGCAATGGCCAACCTATCCTAAGTATGGCTCACACAGGGAGCAAGCCACACACACTTAACTTGCACAGGAAGCAAGTCAAGCAAAACCTAACTTGCACAGGAAGCAAGTCAAACTATCCTAACTTGCACAGGAAGCAAGTCAAACAATCCTATCTTGCACAGGAAGCAAGTCAACCAATCCTACAAGCACAGATAGCACACGCTATACACAAACAAGGGGCTCAAACAAGGGTTAGGTTTTAGTCGAGGGGTCATATCAACCTCAACAAACAAACCTCTGGAACTGGGTGAATGTTGCTCTTAACCTTGCCATTGAGGGGCTAAGGTGAAGCAGATGAAAGGTGAGTGAAGGTAAGACTTCACAGCTCTTATCCCTGGCCTGGGAGAGCTCAAGACAAGAATGTGTGGGTTCAGAAAGTGGGAACCCTTCTACACATTTAAAACTGACTCAACTGTACAGTTGTACAAGATCTTGGGTTTGTATCTGCAATGCATCAACACAGTGGTGTGAGCGAAGCAGAGGACACACTGAATAGTGGGGGATAGATTGCATATCCCTACCTTCCACCAATTGCCTCTTCACTTAGGAGGACTTTGACTCTATGCAAGGACAAAAGTAAACAGTCACAAACATTGCCTCTTAAGGAGGACTTCAGACAGTTGCCTGGCCAAGTAACAGGCCAGGTCTTCCAGACTACATGGAGTAAAAGAGACATACCTCAATGCAAATTGCTTATACAAGCAAAGCAAAGCAAAAGTTCACAAGGAACTAAAAGCAACTAAAGCACCTGAAACAGTCAAGCAGATGTTAGTATGCAACTTCAAACAAAACAAACAGAAACAGACACCAACAGTTAATTGGAGGCACATGGATGTGCAAGGCACAAGGCTTAGGGCATGTGAGCCAAGCCACCTACAAAACAAATAGGTTAGACAATGATATTTGAGTAAGCTCAATCAAAAGAATTGGTCTTAATGGCCACTTGATGGTCAACCTGAAAACACAAGCTCAAAGGTGAGTAACAGGACCACTAGGGCTAACCTAGGGTCAAAAGTGAATGAGAAAGTCCAAACAGCGAGGGGTAAGTATCCAAAATCATGTTCAAACAATTAGGAAACACAACCAATTGGGTTCACATCCATATCAATCACTATCATCATTTCATGAACAGATTAGGTCAAAACATGGCAAACAGAAGCTCACAGAAGTCAACAGCAAGACTTAACTTAAAAGCAATCTAAACATTTTCCAAAAATCACCAAATAAATTATGATCAACCCTAACACATGGCATGGTAAGCATGTCAAATTTCATCCCATTTGGATGAGAGGAAGGCAATCAATGAAAATCATGAAGTCAAACCAAATTCAAGCATGCACAAAGAAAGTCAACAAGCATGGGTCAACTTCAAAAAATCATATCAATTTGAAAACAGAAGAGAAATGAATGAGATTAAAACCAATGCAAAGCTTGAGATGTCTAGTTATCTCATGCAAAGTTTCATGTCCATCTAATAAAGTATGAGAATTTCACAAATGAAATGGGAACAAGTGTCACACAAGGTCAACATTTGACTAGGCAGGGAAGAAAAATCTCAAACAAATGGAAAATAGTTCAATTAAATCCAAGAAAATTCACATGTAAACTAGACATACAAGAGTAAGTTCATGCAAAAAATCAAGTCATTTGGAGGTCAAGAAGCATGGCAATGAAAATCATGAAGTTGGACATCAATGGTGTGACACCAATTGTCACACCCTAATTCAAAAAATCATATCTCACAAACCACAAATGATAAATTCACAAACTTTATACCAAAATCACCATGAATGTGTCTAGTTTAAGCACAAAAAGTTTCAAAGGCATTGGATATAACATGGGTATTTCACAATTGAAATGGCACAATGTATCATTTTGGCATACACGTTGGGAAAATAATTATCAATTAAAATCCAGCCAATGGAAAATTAATTAAAAATCACAATCAAATACTAGACATTTTCATGAGTTTAATGCAAAAAATCCCACAATTTTTGGAGTTGAAATGAATTAAAAATGAATTGTGGAAGTTTGATGAATAATTGATGAAATATGAACAAGATGACATGGTAACAAGGTCAACATGGGGTCAAACGATGGCATTTTTGTAATTCTGCAGTCACTTATTGAAGTGCTGCGTTTTGGCAAGGCAAAACGAAATGTTTTGATTGGCTCTCATCCAATAAAACAGTAACCAGCCAATCCAACTTGAATTTTCTGAGTTTGGAAAAACCCTAAGGTTTCTAACAGCATGGCCAAGGCATTTTCATTCAAACATCAACACAAAACTCGACCAGCACACAACAGCATAGCATTAACTTCATCATGTAGCACCAACCAATAACAAAGCAAAACATGAATCATGGGAAAATTCTGGGCATATTCATGATTCAAGCATAACAGTAGCAGGATTTATGCGGCAACAATCAGTAGGTATCATGCATCTTCATGCTTTTATCATAAACAATAGCAGGGCACATATTCAGTTTCATGATTCATCACCAACACGCGAAATCCAAACAGCATGGTAAATAGCAATTGCAGTGGAAAAGGTTCAGGTGATCACAAACAACAACAACAGCTAACACAACATGGGTGGGAGTTATGGAAAATATGAGAGTTCATGAACAGCAGGGCACATTCATGTAATCCACAAACAAAACTCGATCAAGCATCATACAATCATCATGGTAATGAGATGCATCATGGGATCACAAGCAGAAATAATGGCCAACATATATGCACATGTACATGATTCCTGGAAAATATGTTGGGGTTTATGAACAGCAGCATTCATTAATTCAACTCCATGGTTCAACAATCATCCAACAAGTTTCGAGCAAAAACAACAAGGGCATGGCATAATGACCATCAAGCAACATCAATCATCAACCAAACACACATTAACCATGAGAAAATCTGGACAGAATTAGGGTTTAAGCATAACAGCATGATCATCATCTTCATGTAAGCAGGAAAATCAAAATGCTCAGATCCCAAAATTAATTGCACCAATAGCATCATCAAACATTCAGTATCACAAACATGGCACCACTTTTCACCAAATCATTATAACCAAGCTAAATCGATGAAAAATGCATTTGTTCACCAAAATGAAAATCAAGATATCTCACAGCATAGTCATCCATTTAATGTGATTCAAAGCTTAAATCATCCTACTAAGTAAGACCTACATGAAACATGGCATGGCTTAATGAATGATGAAGTTCGAAATATTACCAAATTTGAAGCACAATGGTGATGCAGTGGTGTTTTGAAGTTGTTGTGCTCGAACAGTCCTTCCTTGTGCTTGGCAATGAAGGATACTTGGTGTAGACAAGCTCAAGAATGCTTGGAAAATCTCACAGCTCGATTTGCCATTTGTTGAGCTTTGAGAAAACAGGACATGAAGATGGCTATGCAGAGGATGTTTGATGCAGCAAATCACTTCCAAATGGAGTCCAGATGAAGAAATAATGAAGGTGGTTCAAGGGTTTTTTGATGTTTTGCTCAGAATTCCCTTTGTGCAAAAATGCAAGATGAGAGGAGAATGGATGTTTTGGTCTGTGGCTGCTGTAGTTTCTTAGGGTTTGTTTTGGACAGAAAACATTTATATATCACCTGTTTAATATCACTTAATCAAATGGTAAGCTGGTTTTGTTGGTCTGCTAATGGTTTTGTTGGTTTTGTTATGACAGTAAATTGCAAATGGCAAGGCAAGTTCCTTTTAGGATGAGTGATGAATGGTCCTGCTATGTGGCTGCCATGGATTTTCTTGCTGCAGGGTTATATGCTTGTTGGTTGCAGATGTTATGCCATGCCTTGCTGCTGGTTTCATGGCAGGGTTTTTGTTTTGGAAATTTTGATAGCCCTCTGGTCAAATGGCCCCCGGATGCATTTCTACAATATGAAGTTTTTGTTATGCAGCAGTTAGTCTTCCAAAATGACAGAAAAAACTCCCATTCCTAAAACCTGCTGTTGGCTGCTGTTGCTGTCCTTTTTTGACAGCAAATCCATCCTCCAAACTGTTGTTCAGTGTTGCTTCTTCAGCAAGGCAATGTCCTTCTTCATGACAGAATAATTGCTTGTATTCTGCTGCATTAAGTATGGCATGGTATAGGTGTTCTTTTAGTGCACAGCATGGTGTGTTTTAAGAGGAATGTCAAGAGTGTTTGTAGTTGGTCTTGGTTTGTGGCAGGTTTGTGAAGAAATGGCCAAGGATTTTCTTCTTTTCTGCAGTATGGTGACAGGTCTTTTTTGAAGAGAAATGCCAATGGTGTGTGGTTTGTAGCTGCCTTTTTGTGGCAATATGACAGAAAATTGGGGGGGAAATTCTGCTGTGAGAGTACAAGTTATGGTTGTGAAAGTATGGTACAAACATGTCCTTTTTCCAATTCTTAAGCAATTAAGCATGGTTCTTTGTTTTGCTGTTAATTTTAGGCTGTAAGTGAGGCTCTAATGACAGAAAAGTTGCTGCATAATGCTGTCCTTTTGAGGTACAAGGCAAGGCATGGACAAGTATGGTTAAATGGTACTTTTCTTACAATTCAAGCAACCAAGCAATATTCACATGTGCTGCATATTTTGACTTTGCAAACACCTTCTAAATGACATTTATGAGCTGTTCCAATTGGCCAAATGTTGAAAAAATGTTTGAGTCAAAAAGTCAACTCTTGGTCAAACTTGCATTTAAATGAAAAAGGTCAAAATATGCCATTTTGATTGGTGAAGTTTTGGCTCATGAAATTTATATTTTTGGAAAGAGGGGATCAAATGTGACTTGTAGGAAAAAACCCCACCAAAATTGGCCAAACGGTTTGGGAGATATGCCCCTTTGAAGTTCAAGATTTTCTGAAATCGATTCGATCATAACTTGCCAACCACACATGGGAATTGAGAGTTCTAGGACTTTTTGGAAATGGGAGAACAAGATCTTCAACTTTCATGTTGGGCAAAAATTCATTTGAGGCTTGTATCACAATGTAAGTTTGAGGATCAAAACTTTCCATTTTTGGTAAGTTTCAGTTACAGGCCCAGTTTCCGTTTTGGGAAATTCATGATCTGGCTTCAAATTCTTCCATGATGGTGTTTGGCATGATATATGATGACTATTTGGCCATGAATGAACTCTCACAAACCAAATCCAATCATCCAATCACTGATTAAATGGACAGTTGACCAACAGTTGACTTTTAGGGTTTCTGATTGATTATGCATTGACTGATGAATTCCAAACCCTAATTCCTTGAGAACTTGACTTCAAATGATGTCCCAAGTTGTATGAACTCTTGATTATTGACCATGGTGCCCAAATTCCACAAGAATGACCACCAACCATTGCCTTGACTGACAGTTGACTTTTTTAGGGTTTTTGACTGTCTGGGCATGAATTGCTGGCCTCTGAGCCCTTAACCCTTGACCAAAATGCTTCAAATGGACCTCCAAGCCATGTGAACTTGTTGGACAAACCCCAAGGCCTTGATTCAATGAGAAATTCTTTTGCTTGCTTGGTTGACTGATCAGGAGATTAGTTTGACCTAATTCTTGATTGCTTGCACTTGAGGCAACTGGGAACAATGCAATGCTATGCAATGGGCCATGACATGCTATGACCTAATATGAAAATGTATGTATAATGGTAGGTGCAAATTTGAGGTGCTACAGCTGCCCCTATTCAATCAGCTGGGAACCCGAATGGATGAGAGCGACGGCTGTCAGACTTTCAGGGTAAACAGGGATTGAATACCAAAGAACCGTAGAATTTGCACAGTACTGGATACGATACAAAAGAACCGCGTCATTTACCGATGACGACTGCAATTGACAGCTTCAGCAAAAGCAAAACCATTTACCGATGGTTGAAGAACTGGAACTTTGATATTTACCGATATCAATTTTAGCACGACCATTTACCGATGGTGGCTGGGGAAAACAAACTTCTGAAAAACAAAACCATTTACCGATGGTTAAAATTGGAAACTTTGATATTTACCGATATCAACTTCAGCACGACCATTTACCGATGGCTGCTGGGAACAAAATTTGATGTAGAAAGGAAAGCAAGACCATTTACCGATGGTATCTTCAAAGAAACTCGACATTTACCGATGTCAACTTCAAACTGGCCATTTACCGATGGCTACTGTAACTGGGGATCCGATATTTACCGATATCGAAGAAAACGGGGCCATTTACCGATGGCATCTCCACTTGGGGGAGGAACAGAATCTTTGTGGTGATACCAGACAAGACGTTTACCGACGACTTCTGGGGATTTTGATTTTGTTGACCAGACATTTACCGATGACTGGGAATGAGACTCGATGTTTACCGACATCGAAAGATGATGTTTACCGACATCAAAAGAATGACCAGGCATTTACCGATGACTGGGATGGGACACGATGTTTACCGACATCGAAAGATGATGTTTACCGACATCCAAAGAAATGACCAGACATTTACCGATGACTGGGAATGAGAAATTTATTGGGGAGATACGAATATTTGCCACTGGAAAACAGATAGGACATTTACAGATGACTCTACTGGGGATTTCTAGTTGGGGATTATCAGACATTTACCGATGACTGAGGAAAAGACTCGATGTTTACTGACATCGAAAGATGATGTTTACCGACACCAAACAATGATGACCAGACATTTACTGATGACTGGAGAAAATACTCGATGTTTACAGACACCGAAACAATGGTGTTTACCGACACCAAAAATGATGACCAGACATTTACTGATGACTGGAGGAAGACTCGATGTTTATGGACACCGAAACAATGGTGTTTACCGACACCAAAGAAATGAAAACACACGCGGGTGCTGATATGACACTTACTGGTATCACAAGAACGACATCTTTGATATGTCCAAGCAAGGTTGACCACCTGCTGGGGGTTTCTCATTGAGGAAAAACAAACTTTCTGTCACCATCAGGTGAGGAAATAAACCTCTGTCACCATCGGGTGAGGAAATAAACCTCTGTCACCATCGGGTGAGGAAATAAACCTCTGAATGCTGTCAAGAGCAACTGTAGCAGTCTTGCTGTGCTGATGTCGAATGAAATGATCCACCTCTGCCGGGGATACGGTCTGGTGAAGTTAACACATGAATGCATATGTTTGAATTTTTCTATGGCGTAATGCTCCATATGGAATGGAAATGCTACGCAATTTGAGGATGCAATGATTACTACATACAAAATGCAGATGAACCCTGGCTAGGGAGCCGAAATGATCAGATACTCTGACTTTGTGGGGAGACTCCTCTTGAGGAAATATTCTGCGGGGAACTCTGCTTGAGGAATGGTAAAGCGGCTTCACACTCATGTTGAAGCATAGCACTGTTGCTGGGGAAAGGTAAACTCCGCTGGGGACACCCTTCAGTCCACAAATAGGACAAATGCTGGAGATAAATTTCAATGAACCTGCCTCACTCGGGGAGGAAATGGCAAATACAGGCCTGCTGGGGATAGGCAATCCTTAGATCTGTTGGGGAATAGAAGGCACTATCCACGGATGTCTCTGCAGGGGAACATAGCTCTGGTAGCTTCCAAACTTGCTTGGGGAAAATATCTGTTGAGGAAACATCCTCACAGATGCCAATCTGAAAAAACAACACAACAAAATGCCCCCAGGGGATACATGGACAAGATACGCTCAAGTGTCCTCAACATTCAAAATGATTTTCAAATGTTTCGTCATCCTGCAAGCTATTGTGTAGCCTCCATGTTCTTATATGCAATGCTTATCAAAAAATTCGGACATTTTGCAAACGAAACAGTAAAAATAAAAACAGAAAAGCTATTTATCTGAATAACGACTTTTATTGATTGAAAATGTGCCTGAAGAGGCAAATACATCGGGAAGCAATTCCTAGAAAGAGGTAATTGCGTACAAAAGGAAAATTCTATCCTAATGGCAACGTGAACACAGCATCCACTATTTCCCAATTCTGTTATAACTCACAGATCATCAGTTTTCCTCCCAACTCCTTGCTTTCTGAGAAGAATGACTGGACAGATCACATCTTTCGAGATGGCAGACGATAAAGCTTGATGAAGTACAGACAACTCAGACTGTAGTCTTCGCTTTAATCCCTAACTTTTGCCTGGATCGCCCTTTCGGGTTTTCAATCCACCGGGATACCCATTTTTGCCTAAGCCGCCCTTGCGGGTTTTCGACTTACCGGGTGTACGAATCTTTTCATTTTATCCCTAATTTTTGCCCGAACCTTTTCTTTCTGTTTTTTTTTGGTTCGCCGGGATGCCCATTTTTTGCCTGGACTCTTTTATTCTTTTTGTCCAGCGGGTCAATTTATGCGAAGTATTTTTTGACTACATCTGAGTTGACAGGAGACGGAAAATCTTCACCATCCATAGTTGTAAGCATCAAGGCTCCACCGGAGAATACCTTCTTCACAACATACGGACCTTCATAATTAGGAGTCCACTTGCCCCTGTTATCTGTACCGGGAGGAAGGATCCTCTTCAAAACTAAATCACCGATCTGAAATGTCCGAGGACGCACTTTCTGATCAAAGGCTCGCTTCATCCTTCTCTGATACAACTGTCCATGGCATACAGCTGCTAACCGTCTCTCCTCAATAAGGCTCAACTCGTTAAACCTTGTTCGAATCCACTCGGCTTCGTCCAGCTTGACATCCAACAAAACTCTCAGAGAAGGAATCTCCACTTCAACAGGTAGAACAGCTTCCATACCATACACAAGGGAGTAAGGGGTTGCCCCGGTCGACGTACGTACTGAGGTACGGTACCCATGCAAAGCGAAAGGCAGCATCTCATGCCAATCCTTGTACGTAACGACCATCTTCTGCACAATCTTCTTGATATTCTTGTTTGCCGCTTCTACAGCACCATTCATCTTCGGTCTGTAAGGAGAAGAATTGTGATGTTCGATCTTGAAATCTTTACAGAGCTCTTTCATCATCTTGTTGTTGAGATTCGAACCATTGTCAGTGATGATTTTCTCAGGAACTCCGTAACGACAGATGATTTCTTTCTTGATGAACCGGGTAACCACTTGTTTGGTAACGTTAGCATAGGAAGCTGCTTCTACCCACTTGGTGAAATAATCAATCGCAACCAAGATGAAGCGGTGTCCGTTCGAAGCGGTAGGCTCGATCTTCCCGATCATATCAATGCCCCACATGGCAAACGGCCAAGGCGAATTCATGATATTCAGAGGGCTTGGTGGCACGTGCACCTTATCAGCATAGATTTGACACTTATGGCACTGCCGAGCATACTTGAAACAATCGGATTCCATAGTCATCCAGTAATAACCCGCTCTCAACAATTTATTAGCCATTGTATGTCCGCCGGCATGAGTACCGAAGGAACCTCCATGGACTTCCTGCATTAACATGTCTGCCTCAGGTCTATCCATGCATCTGAGCAAGACCATGTCAAAGTTTCTCTTATACAACACATCATCCTGATTCAAATAGAAGCTTCCAGCTAGCCTCCTCAGGGTCTTCTTGTCATTCTTTGACGCACCTTCAGGATACTCCTGAGTCTTGAGGAAATTCTTGATGTCATAATACCACGGCTTCTCATCAGTCACAACAGACTCGGCTGCAAATACATACGCAGGCCTCTCAAGTCGATTCACCGCAACATGTGGCACATGATTCCACCAATGAACTTTGATCATAGACGACAAAGTAGCCAAGGCATCAGCCATTTGATTCTCATCCCGGGGGACATGATACAACTTCACCTTCTTGAAGAACGTCAGTATTCTTCTGGTGTAATCTCTATACGGAATCAAATGTGGCTGGTTCGTATTCCAATCTCCATTGACTTGATTGACCACTAGAGCGGAATCTCCAAATATATCAAGGGTTTTGATCCTCAGATCAATGGCTTCTTCTATCCCCATGATACAAGCCTCATACTCGGCTTCGTTGTTGGTGACGTCAAACGTCAATCTGGCAGAAAAAGGTATATGAGCACCTTTAGGATTGATCAATACTGCCCCAACACCATTACCATTCATATTCACAGCCCCATCAAACATCAGCGTCCATTTGTCATCCGGGTCCGGTCCTTCTTCGACAAGAGGCTCTTCGCAATCTTTCATCTTTAGATACATGATGTCTTCGTCAGGGAATTCAAACATCATAGGCTGATAGTCGTCGATTGGTTGTTCGGCAAGGTAGTCCGACAGAATACTACCTTTGATGGCCTTCTGTGACGTGTATTGAATGTCATATTCTGTTAAAATCATTTGCCATCGGGCAACACGTCCGGTGAGAGCTGGCTTCTCAAAGATGTATTTTACTGGATCCATCTTAGAAATCAATAAGGTAGTATGGTTCAACATATACTGTCTCAGTCGGCGAGCAGCCCAGGCCAAAGCACAGCAAGTTTTCTCGAGCAGTGAATATCTTGTTTCACAGTCGGTAAACTTTTTGCTAAGGTAGTATATGGCATGCTCTTTTCGACCAGACTCGTCATGTTGTCCCAATACACACCCCATCGAGTTCTCAGTTACTGACAGGTACATTATCAGAGGTCTCCCTGGAACTGGAGGTATGAGGATTGGAGGTTTCTGTAAATACTCTTTGATTTTGTCAAAAGCTTTCTGACAATCATCATTCCACTTGATCGCTTGATTCTTTCTAAGCAGTTTGAAAATTGGTTCACATGTAGCAGTTAGATGAGATATGAACCTTGCAATGTAGTTCAACCTCCCTAAAAACCCACGGACTTGCTTTTCCGTTTTCGGTTCAGGCATCTCTTGAATAGCTTTGACTTTCGCTGGATCAACCTCAATCCCTTTCTCGCTGACAATGAAACCTAAAAGCTTCCCTGATCTCACTCCAAACGTGCACTTGTTCGGATTCAACCTCAGCTTGAACTTTCTCAACCGGTCAAACAGCTTCTGCAAATTAACCAGGTGCTCCTCTTCTGTCTGCGACTTTGCAATCATATCATCTACGTACACTTCAATTTCTTTGTGCATCATGTCATGAAAAAGAGTTGTCATTGCCCTCTGATAGGTAGCACCAGCATTCTTCAGCCCAAATGGCATCACCTTATAGCAGAACGTGCCCCAAGGTGTAATGAATGTCGTTTTTTCCATGTCCTCTGGCGCCATCTTGATCTGATTATATCCAGAGAAACCATCCATGAAAGAGAATACCGAAGATTGAGCCGTATTATCAACCAATACATCAATGTGAGGTAATGGGAAATCATCTTTCGGACTTGCTCTGTTCAAATCCCGGTAATCGACACACATTCTGACTTTACCATCCTTCTTCGGCACAGGAACGATGTTGGCCACCCATGGTGGATAACTAGTAACAGCCAGAAAACCCGCATCCCACTGCTTCTGAACCTCTTCCTTGATCTTAGTTGCCATGTCAGGACTTGTTCTACGGAGCTTCTGCTTGACCGCAGGACATCCTTCTCTAAGGGGTAATCGATGCATCACGATGTCTGTATCTAACCCAGGCATATCTTGATACGACCAGGCGAACACTTCCACATATTCTCTCAGCATCTCAATCAGCCTCTTCTTGACAGAGTCCTCTAAAACAGCCCCAATCTTGATTTCTCTTTTGTCGTCCTCAGTACCCAGATTAATAGTTTCCAGCTCCTCCTGATGAGGTTGGATGACCCTTTCCTCCTGCTTCAGTAATCTGGCCAATTCTGCAGGGAGTTCACAGTCTTCCTCACTCTCCTCTTCAGCTTGGTAGATGGGTTTATCGAAATCATACTGAGCCATAACAGAGTCGTTCATAGTGAATGCCATAAGATCGCTTCTGCATGTTTGATGCTTTGTTTTTAGAAAAAGAGTTCAATAAAGTCACAAAAACAAAAAACATTGCCATTTTTATTGTTTTTGAAAAAGAAAAACGAAAACAGAAAATAGAAAGACAAGGATCACAAAGTTTGTTCAAAAAATGTCCTTCATTAATGATAATCATTAAAACATGATGAGGCCCTACAAAAATGAATCACTACGCCTTGGGCAGAACGTAGGATTTTCATGCAAAATGACAAAACAACAGAAAATTACTCTGTCAGAAGAGTAACTTGAACCACTTCTTCAGCCGTCCAGTTGTTGATAGACCCCCCTGGTGCACACGGGCGAACCCAGTTGTCCAAATCAAAATCACTGTCACAGTCTTCACTACCGGTTGCGGAGACGTCGCCATGATTCATCAGCCCAGCGCTGGTGAAGGTACTCGGACCCGCTTGACCATTCTGCTCTGCTCGGAGAGGCTCATAACCAACACCAAATTTGTCTTCTTTAACCGGCAAATCCACCATCTTGCCCCAGCCTTCAGTCTTGCCAGAATCAACAACCTCCTTAGCCTGCTTGTAAGAAGTAATTGAAACACCCGGCTTTCTCTGCTCAGCGTACGCCACTTTCTCAAGAGCCACAGTCTCAAATGCCTGGCATAAGGTTTCGTGGATCTCGCCATCCACCTCAACATATTTGAACGAGGATAGATGACTCACCAGGATCTCTTCTTCACCGCACACAGTCACAATCTGACCGTTCCAGACATACTTGAGCTTTTGATGGAGAGTCGACGAGACTGCCCCTGCTGCATGAATCCATGGACGCCCCAACAAACAACTATAGGCAGGCTGGATGTCCATAACATAGAAGATGACATCAAATATCTCAGGACCTATCTTCACAGGCAAGGTAACCTCCCCACACACAGAACGTTTGGATCCATCGAAAGCACGAACGATCAGGTCACTGGGATTAAGCACAAACCCTTCCGCATCAATCTTCCTCAGAATCTGCTTAGGCAACACATTCAGCGACGACCCGGTGTCTACCAATACGTGAGACAACACTGCCCCCTTGCACTCCATGGTGATGTGCAAGGCTTTGTTATGGTTTCTCCCTTCAGGTGGTAAGTCCAGGTTGGTGAAACCCACACCGTGTCTGGTGCTCACATTGGCCATCACACCCTCCAGTTGATTGACAGAAATTTCCTGAGGTACGTAAGCCAGATTCAACATCTTCAGCAAGGCATTACGGTGTGCTTCGGAGCACAACAACAGTGAAAGTATAGAAATCTTGGACGGAGTTTGATTCAACTGATCCACAATCTTGTAGTCACTCTTCTTGATTATCTTCATAAACTCCTCCACGTCCTTCTCAAATGACCCCTCGGGCGCTTCCTTCTGGACAGGCTCTTCCTCAACCACAGCTTGCTTACCCTTTGCTTTGGCGAGAGCTTCAGCATTATTGTCCCTCAAAGGCTGCGGTGCGAACAGACGACCGCTTCTGGTAAAACCTCCTGGACCCCCTACATTATCCACAGCCGGACTAACAGTTGCAGGAACTCTATTCGGTAAACCAATTGTCACTGGAGTTTGATTCACTGGCCTCGTCTGACTTTCAGCCCTTCTGTAACTGCGGTGAGCATTATCATACTTCCACGGCACAGCTCTACTATTCTCAACAGCCCTTCTTTCAGACGCAACGATAGTAGTTGGAACACTGATGGTTATAGGCACGGGAATGGTAACTGGGGTACCATTTGTTGCAGGTGCACTGACGACCCTTTGTCCACGTTCTTCAGACGGTTTAAAGTAAATGGTGATAGTTGACGCTGTTCCACGATCTTTTACAGCCCTACTGAATTGCAAACAACCCTCATCCATCATACCCTGGATACCGGCCCTTAACTGGTCGCAGCCATTCTCAGATTCTGCACAGCCCAAACAATCTTCATCACAGCCCGGGTAGACACCCCCATTCAGCAGACGACCCTTCACAACTAGCAGAGAAGTCTGAACATCATCAACATTAACAACCAGATCTTCAGCTTCTTTCCCCTCAATATTGTTCACTCTATGCCCACCATGCTGAGGCATAGGGTTGTTTACGACGTTAGGCACTGGAGCGAAGTTGATTGCCTTGGCATCGATCAAATCTTGAACTTTGTGCTGGAGAGCTCGACACTTCTCAGTATGGTGGCCTGGTGCCCCAGAATGAAAGTCACAGCGGACGTTTGCATCATAACCAGGAGGTAGCACTATAGGCGGAGCCATTGTACGCAACTCAATCATCCCCAACTTGAGTAGTTCGGGCAATAACTCTGTGTAAGACATGGGCAGAGGATCAAATCTTCTATCAGCCTGCAATTTCTGTCTGGGCTGATAAGGACGTTGCTGTTGTTGTTGTTGTTGTTGCGGTTGTTGAACTCTTTGTTGTTGTTGACGAGGTTGAGGCGCCGGAATGGTTACTGCAGCCACTGGACGATATTGATCTCTGTTAGCATCTGTTCTGTACACACCCCCTCTGTGTTGTACAGCATTGGTCTCTCCTTCTCTACGGCGAGGTGCCCCAGAGAAGGGTTTCTTTAATGAAGACGAGGAACCAGCATCATGGATCCTACCAGCTTTGATTAGACTCTCAGTCCTCTCTCCACAAATGACGACATCAGAAAAACTACCGAACGGGCAGCTCCCCATCCGGTCCATAAACACACCTTGAAGAGTACCGATAAACATATCTGTCAACTCCCTCTCCAGCATAGGGGGTTGAACTCTAGCGGCCAGTTCACGCCACCTCTGAGCATACTCCTTGAAGCTTTCATTGGATTTCTGACAAAGACTCTGCAGCTGAGTCCGACTCGGTGCCATGTCCAT
The DNA here is from genome assembly GCF_024323335.1 of Lathyrus oleraceus. Classification (NCBI taxonomy): domain Eukaryota; kingdom Viridiplantae; phylum Streptophyta; class Magnoliopsida; order Fabales; family Fabaceae; genus Lathyrus; species Lathyrus oleraceus. Next base: position 268,794,650 of record NC_066582.1, on the reverse strand, counting down.
ATTATGCTTGTACTGCCTCAAGAAGGCCTCACCCAGATCTCTCCAGCATCGGACAGAATCTCTCTTCAATTCCATGTACCAGTCCAAAGAAGCCCCAGATAGACTATCTTGGAAAAAATACATCCACATCTTTTCATCATCAGTATACGCAGAGATCTTTCGATAATAAGCCTGCACATGGGTGCGAGGGCAAGAAGTACCGTTGTATTTGTCGAAGGACGGTGCTTTGAATTTGTGAGGGATTCTCAAACCTTCAACCAACCCCATATTAGTAACATCAAAACCGAGAGAATTTTGACTTTCCATAGCACGGATCTTCTCAGCAAGAGCCTCAACTTTGCGGTCTCTCTCATTAACCCTTCCCAGAGCGTCTTCGTCTTCACTGAGCAGAGAGAACATATCTTCTTGTCTGTCAACAATCGGAACTGGATTACGGGCCGGAGCACGGACTACTCTGGCGTTAGCGGCATCTGGAACAATAGGTTGACCGTTGATTCGAATACCCCCCAACTCATCACCTACAGCATAGTTGTTGACGGGTACAGCAGCAGCAACATTGTTATCATTAACCGGGCCTCCCTCTGGCGGAGCATGGTTGATCGGTGGATTTGCAGCTTCTTGTCTCTGAACCATAGCTCGAAGTTCTTCTTGACCTTGTGCAACCCCTTGCATCATATTCATAAACTGGGCCATGCTAGCCTTCATCTCAGCCAACTC